>NW_023503467.1:0-13144 GCF_014529535.1 Bradysia coprophila
TTTGCGTGAAATCGCGTTCTTAAAAGAAATTTTTCGTTCCTAAAGTGTTTGCACGAGTGTGAATTTTGCCAGAGCCGTAATTCACATGAGTTTTTTTTTTTTCAAGAGGTAAGCAAGAAATGCGCCACCTGTTCAGCGCTTTTAGTAGACTATATAGGAGACTCAACTTAGGAGTAAGACATCGCTCGCTGGACCTTCAACTCATAGCTCTTTTTGTTTCTTCGGGAAATTAAATAAATATGAGTAAAATGAAGCATGTGATGACTGCTGTTTTCTGAATAAAAGAGACATCACCTTTTCATGTGACTTTAATTTTGTGATCTCAAAAACACCTCATTTAAAAATGGTTAGAAAACTAAGGCTGGAATTATAGAAAAAAAATAGACAGTCAAGGGATCTGACCCACCAAGAGGTGGGGCCTAGAGACTGCATTGTGAAAGTAAGAAAATCCAGTACATGTAACACTGGTCAGTGCTAACGACAGGCATTGTGAAAGTAAAAAAAATCCAAAAATCGAATTTTAAAGAAAACTGTACATTAAACAATAGTCAGTGCAAAGACATTACCTCACCACCACCTCTTTTAAAACTAATTGTATTTATATGATCACAGATACGAATTATAATTGAACATCTCGTAAACCTCATATATTTGTCAAGATTCCCTTATTTTTCACAAATAAGTCATTTTATTTGTAAACAGAAAAAAAATCTAAAAATGCCGAAACTTAAGAACAAATCATATGCTAAAAAAATTAAGGAAAAAGCAGTATCGATGAGGAAAGTACGTAATAAGTTGATCAATGAAGAAAATTCTTTAGATAATTCCGATAATTCAGCAAGCTCCACCCGTAATGACATCGTAGACACCACCTTGATGAAAAAATCAGTAACAGAAGTCGATTTCAAAGGATATAACCACTTTTATAAAATTATTCTTGGCGACTTTTCTCAATTCTCAAGCGAATTTAAGTTGCCCCATCACCAATGTACTGCAATGGCAGCGTTAGCGTTAGCAACTGCTACTTTTAAACCCGTTATTTCTTGGAATTCTCGTGATCTTAATAGCATACTTCGTGAAGGTCAAACCTATTACGAAAAATGTATCTTATATCAATTTGATTTAAATTCGAAATATAACGATACATTTTTAGAAGCAATACATTTACTTCCAAATGTAGAACTTTCTTTAAGAAAAATCGATATGTTTGTTAATTTAACTGAGTGTCGCGGGGGACGACTGGTAAAAGATTTTTTCGTTGATGCTGTTCACAATTTCGAATCATGTCAATTTACATATGGAATAATTACATGTAAAGAACAATCGTATGGATTGATAAGATTACAAAATGTAGATGGCTCTTCACATTATGCATTTTTTGATTCTCATGGTCGTACATTGAATGGTAACAGTAATGGGTCAAAATCAGCAATTATATTCTTTGAAAATGCAACACATTTCATCAATTTTTTTTTAAAAAGAAAATCAGTCAATTTTACAATCAAATATTGTCAAAAATAATGAAGATGCTGTAAAAGTAATTTTAGTACCATTGCATTTTATTGATATGACTGAAAACGAAAGCAATAATTCATTATATCAACCAAACACTATCCAATGCATTGAAAGTTATTTCAGGAAGTTTCGCTCAAAATGATATTCGTTTTAATAAGAATTCACGGAACAAACAATGTACCGCAAATTCTGTTTTGTTTTTAGCTTTTATCACAATTTTGAAACATAAAATCAGCAGCGTTGACCTTGATTCAATTCTGATGATAGGAGATCAAATTTACGCAGTTTCCTATAATGAAGCTGTTAAAGTTAGATCACAAAAAACCAACATTAACGAAATCACAAATAACAATCCACACTTAGCTGCTGATGAAATTGAAAAACAAATTTTTGTGGACATTGATCGCTTCAAGCTAAAAAAATTTAAACTTTCTTCCCAACCATTATCTGATAAGGAATATTCTGGGAATTTTAATAAATTTGCAAAAGTATACATAGAAAGATTTTTCAAAGATTATGACAGCGGAATATTTATCTGTTTCCTCATTATCTATAGCACTTCATAGGATGTGTGGTGAATATGTCGTATTTGATCCACATGCACGATCTGCAAAAGGACTTCCACAAAATGATGGAACATCTAACATTTTCTTCTTTCCGAATATAAAGTCACTGTATGAATATTTACGTCGCTCTGGTGGTTACGATATTAATCATGAATTTACTTTGACTCCTTTTATTATTGAACATGGATACAAGGTTCAAAATTCACATATTTCTACAGAATCAGATTACGTCACGAATACACGAATTACACTAAAAAGAAAATCAACAGAAAATTCCAATGATCAACTTATAAAGCGTATCAAATTATCTAATAAAACCAGGGAACATAATAAATGTAGAATACAAAAATATCGTTTAAATATGTCCGTAACGGAAAAAGAGGAAACTAAAAAAAAAAATTCTGACCAAAAAAAACAAAAACGAGTAAAAAATAATATGAAAATTCCTTACGAATGGCCATCGCCAATAGATCAAACTATTAAGAAAAAATGTTTAGAAAATTTTCTTGATAAAATGTCTAAAAAAGAAATCTTACAGAAAACATGTAGCATTTGCAACAGAGTAGGATTCAATAAGGATTTCAAGCAAGTTAAATTCTCAGATATAAAAAACAGGGAATTACTACAATCGAACCAACAATTACCACATATTCCAGGTCTTCAAGTCTTGTCCAAAGAAATAAAGCAAACAAATGAAAAAAATGAGGAAGCGCCAGAAAAATATGCTACTTACGGCATACAAGAAAACATTTTCAATAGTATTCCAGGCGTAATTATATGTAAAGAATCTAGTGATACAACAGTAATAAACAAAAAGCTTTCTACCTATAAAGAATCAGTATATATGAAGAATTTATTACAAGGTAAAAATACCAATGACAATACTGAAATCAAAAACAAAGACTTCACTTATTTTTGCTATAAAAATACAATACTATACAAAACTGGAATAGATTTAAAAAATTGTTCCATGACCGACGATAGCTTATGTAATATTTGTTCAAAATGTATTACTTCTTTAAATAGAAAAATACCAACAACTCCAGATTTTTCGCCAGCAAATGATTCGTTCATAGGGGATGTTCCAGAAGTATTACAAAATCTAACTATTCCAGAAGAACAGTTAATATCATTATATCGTCATAACAAGTGTATTATTAAAATTCAAGCTAGAACGTATGATGCATCCACAAAACAATCTAAAATTAGTGGAAACGTAATAGTTTTTGAACAAAATATAAGTAGTATAGCTAAAACTCTTCCCTTTACTGAAGACAGTCTTTGTGATAGTATAAAAATAATTTTTGTTGGGTCAAATCCTCCATCCAAAATTGAAACAAGTAAACTTTTAAAAGTTAGGCGGCAAAAGGTTAAAACAGCCTTAGAATGGTTGATTGAAAATAACCCAGTGTATAAAGACATTAAACTTTCCGAAAAAAATTTAAACAGTCTTCCAAATGATGATATACCTGACTCTCTATGGATCACAATGGATTCGAGTACAAACGTACATGCTTCTAATTCATGCCGTTCTGGATATGCTAACGAAAATTTAGATAACACTGAATCTATGAATGACTCTAAATTTAATACAATAAATCATGAATCAGATTCTAATGAAACTGATGAGATTGGAGAAACATTGATTTCATTAAGTAGTAGCGCTCTAATTGATGTTGATGGTATAGACACATCGACTGGAGATATTCAAGATCATATTTTGAATAATACTTTTCCAGAAAAACAAGTTAACACGACAGACAATACCTACTATATGATTCCTCGCAGTGAAAAGCTCGTTAACCAATATGATAACCATTTATTACTGTTAGGATTGTTTCCAACTTTGTTTCCCTACGGATTAGGAGGGCCAGATAATCCAGATAGAAAAAACAAAACCTCTTATAAAATGCACATACAGTATTTACTCAGCTATCAAGATAAGAGATTGAGCGGCACCACAGTTTTATTTTTGTTGTTTTTAATATATTACAACGCCGTAATGCATGTTATACTGCAAAACTCATGATGAATCAACCATATTCACAATCTTACGCGCAACAAATATCCAATGTAAAATCAACTGATGTAGAGGAAGCACTAAAAATAATTTCAGAGAAAAACAAAAATACTACTTTCAAAGTAAATCCAGATGTAAATAGGCTAGTAAAACAAGTAAAGGCTGTAGGTGGAAATGTACAAGGAAGCGTTCAAGCACGCTCAAAATTACGAGTCAATTTACATTCATTGATATATAACAAGGGCCTACCTCATATTTTTTTAACAATAAACCCTGCAGACACCTGCAATCCCATATCACTCTATATTTGTGGTGTAGACATTGACTTTGAAAATGTTTTTAATAAATTTCCATCTGGATATGTTAGATCGCAAATAACTGCATCACACCCAGTATCAACAGCAACTTTTTTTAATTACTTAATTGAAAATATAATATCTGCATTGATTATGGGCGGCGTTCTTGGACCAATGGATTCGTACTTTGGACCTGTAGAAAGTCAAGGAAGGGGAAGCCTTCATGTACACATGCTCCTTTGGCTCTTACATAAGCTAAGACCAAAAGATATGATGGAAAAGATAGCAGACCCAGAATTTCGAAAAAAATTTAATAAAATACTTGGAAGATATTGTTAAAGAGACGATTGGAGACCATATCGACGAATATGATGATATTATGGTCAACTCTGAATCTGATTATGAAAATCTGTCTAATGATATGTCTGATAATACTTCCAAATCTGAAAAAACCAAATCCCCTTATCAAAATTGGAAGTACTTAAAAGGGGATCTACCAGCTGCCTGCATTTTTACACCTCATCCGCGCGATTTAAACTATGAACAAAAATTTGCGCAAGACTTAATTAATTTAGTCACTGAAACTAATATTCATCGTCACAATGCAACCTGCTACAAATATGCCAAATTAACAGATAAAAAAACAACTTGTAGAATGCGATTCCCACGAGCAAAAGTAGAAAAATCATCAATAGATCCAGATACTGGAGAATTGAAAATGAAGCGAACAAATGAATGGCTAAATAATTATAACGAGACTATTATTTCGGCATGTCGATGTAACATGGATATAAAATATATTTTCAGCGGTAAAGATGCAAAAGCATTATGCTATTATATTACAGATTATGTTACTAAAAGTAATCTGTCTTTTTATGATATATTCTCATTAATACATAAAGCTGTAAATACATTTGAAGAACAATCGTCTAATAATTCAGATCAAAATATAGACATACTAGAACGTTCCAGAAAACTAATTTTAAAATGTTATAACACGATAGCTAGTAAAAATGAATTATCTGGTGTTCAAGTAGCTAGTTATTTAATGAATTATCAAGATCATTTTACAAATCAAACCTTTCAAAATATCTTTCTTATTGGAATAGAACGTTATATACAAACCGGCCTAGATAGAGTAAATCAAATTGAAACTAATGATTTAACTGAAGAAAATAGGGAATCGATAATAGAACTAGATGAAAACGACGTTCCATTGGAAGAAGACATAAATTTAGAAAAAAATGAGGAACAATTCGAATTAGAACTGAACGCTGACAAGACAAATTTCGTTCTAATTAACCAGAGAGTTGACTATGAACTCAGACCAACAGAATTAAATGATATATGTTTATATGAATTTGTTTCAAAATATAAAAAGAAAAAAAAAGATAAATCAGATGAAAAACTTTTAAAAGAGCAAGAACAACAAGAAATGTTTAAGGAAATGAACTTAGATATAGACATAGACGATGTGCCACAAAAAACAAAAGGCAGGCCAGCACAAAAAAGATATCTTTTCGATGAATGTCATCCACAGACATCTACACATATATTAGTACAGCGTGTTAAAACAGTAATACCAGTGCTAGTAGGACCACAAATTCCTCGAAAAAATCGAGAAGTTACTCAAGAAAGATATTGTAGATCTATTCTAACATTATTTTTTCCTTGGAGAACATATACACATCTTTGCTCTCCTAATGAAAGTTGGTTAGAGTCATGGAAAGAGAAAGAAAAATATCTTTCCCACAAAAATATCATTGATAATATAGAACTTTTACATGAGTGCAAAGAAGAAAAAAATGAACATTTAATCCAGTTAATAGAGCAGTTGGAAGAAGTAAATGCAGAGCCACCATTCTATACTCGATTAGACGGAGAATCTGAATCTGACGAAGAAATAGACGAGGAATTATCAAATCTTCTTGATATGTGTGAAGAACCAAATGATATTTATAATAAAAAAGATTGTGAATACATCAATTCGACAATAGAAGCTCTGTCAAAAACTAATAGATTTATAATAGATGAAAATAAAATTTTATTTTTAACTGTGAACCTGATGAAATAATTAAAAACACTGCAAATCAAACTCGCTCAAGAAGTGCAAAATTCAACTTAAAGCCATTAATATGTGCCACACATGATTTACATCAAAAAAATATTAAATGGCAACTATCATTAAAATTGGAAAAAGAAAAACGTAGAAAGGCAATACTTTATGGTACTTCAGATGAAACTAATGATTCTAACAGTTTTCATTTTGATCAATCATTCGGTGATGACAGCAATAAAATTCCTGAAGTCGCTGTTCGTTCTTTTAATGTTACCACACAAGATTTAATTATAAAAAATTACAGTTTAAATGAAGAACAACGTCGAGCTTTTATAATCATAACTGATCATTTAGACGAAAAATGTTCTTTCAATAATGATGCAAATAGGCAAGACCAACTTATAATGTGTATTCCTGCTTCAGCTGGTACAGGAAAATCTCACTTGACCAAAGCATTAACTGAATACTTCAAAATGACTGATCGATTGTCAATTCTTAGGAAATTAGCGCCAACTTCTGCGGCAGCTAACGTAATGGGTATCGACGGTTTAACAATGCAGTCATTTTTACACTGTCGACAACTAACAAAAATATCTCAAACTAAAAAATCGAACATAGAAATGGAATGGAAACATATAAAATACGTTTTCCTTGATGAAGTTTCTATGATAGGATTAGACACGTTAGCTAAATTAAGTCGTTTTGATGAGTATAGCAAAGGAAGATTGGGCAGATGCAACATTACCTTTTGGTGGTAAAAATATAGTTTTTTTTGGTGATTTATTACAATATAAACCAGTAATGGATCTACCGGTTTACGCAGACATTCTGAAACAAGGATATGAATTAAAAAATAAAAAAGAAATTTTTATCGAAAATCTAACAGAAGAAGATAAAATAATACAACTAGAAGAGGAACACACAATAAAACAAAAAGAAGAAAATATTCAAGCGAAGAAAGATAAACGACAAGTCATAAAACTACCAAAAGTGAATAATTCACTAATTAGAAAAAAAGTTGGAAGAGCATTATGGTTACAAATAAATGAAGTTGTCATATTGAAAGAGCAAATGAGAACAACCGACAAAGTTTTATTAGATATTCAAAATAGAATCCGAGAGGGGAATGCCAATAAAGATGACCATAATGAATTAAAAAAACGTATTGTTAGAATTGACAATGAAGTAAAATCACTGAACGAGTCACCCTGGAATAATGCACCTATAATAGTATTTAGAAATGACTTAAGGACTCGTATAAACAATAAAGCAGCTGAAAAATTAGCAAAGGATAATAAAACTCCACTGATAGTTTGTGTTGCAAATGACAAATTTTCTGTTAATTCAAAGAAAAATAAAGAAATTGCACAGTACATTTTATCTTTAGATGATAACAAAACTCAAAATCTACCTGGCTATTTACCTTTAGTAGAAAACATGTATGTCACGTTAACAAGAAGCTTATATACAGAACTAGGAGTAAGCAATGGGGCAGTCGGAATTTTCAAACAATTAATTTATGACGATCTAGATTCAGAAAATAATGAAAATGTTAATACGAAAATATTTCCAGAAAATTCTGTCTACATTCATAAACCAGTATTTGCATTGATAGAATTTAATAATACAGACAATCTTCCAAACTTAGAAAACTTACCACCGAAAATAGTACCGATTCCATTAGAGGAACAAGAATTTAGTGTTGACATTTCAAAAATGTTACCAGTTCCTTTAAGAAAAAGATGTATGAGAGCACCAATTGTAAAGGTAAAAAGAAAGCAGTTTCCTATAGTACCATATTTTGGTGTTACTTCACATAAAAGTCAGGGTCAAACCATAAAGAAAGTTGTGGTTGATTTAAACTTCCCCCACCACCATTTCCCAGGGAAATAGCTACATCATACGTACCACTAACTCGCGTAAAAGTAATGGATGACCTAGCTATTTGTAGAGATTTTCCTCTTTCAAACATTCAAATTCCACCAACACGAGAACAAAAAGCAGAGATTCAACGACTTAATAAGTTAAATGATCACACAAAATCAAAGTTTGAAATTAAATATCTTTAATATTTTAACTAATGTCAACAAAAAAAAAGATTGCCAAACAGTATCGTTTTATATGTAAATTTTCAGGGGTGCCTCAGTAGTTAAAATTGTTATGTAAATTTATTTTAGGATATCCACTGCATTGCTTGCGTTCTAGTTTACTTTACAAGATAGCAACGCACTACAAGCATATGCGATACCATAAAACAAAGTTCTGAAACAGGACTGTGCACTGTTAGAAATAAAATTTGTATGGGATTTTAAAATTCCGCGATGCTGATCATCGCACCAAACTCTCACCTTATAAAATATTAAATCTATACAAAAACTCCTCCATTTGTCACCTGTCAATCCTTGTACTTTTGCTTGAAGTGCGTTGTAGCGAGACAATTGTCCATTAAAAATATCTGTTCTAGTGCTTATCAATGCTATTTACGTAAACGATCTAATGTACAATTTTTCAAAGGTTCAATTCAGATTAAAAATTCGAAAAATCAAAATCTATTTCACAAGATCAACTAACGATTTTCCATAGGAAAAAATGCTACTTGGAAACTAAAGATCAAATGTAATTGATTTTCGTATAATTCTATTATATTCTAGTAAGACCCCCTAAAAACAATTAGTTGCCTTTGAATTTTCTTTTCGTCATTTTAAAAATACTTAAGCGTTCAGTCAGCAGAAAAAACTGAGAATTGATTGAAAATCTACATTTAATTCAAAGCATTATGTCGTAAGTACAGCAATATTACATAAAAGTGTGTAGTCTTGTACATTAGTTGAATTTGTTTTAATTTAATTGAAGTGAAGAGGATCTTGCTAAGAAATCCATGGACGAACCTACAAATTGGTACGAACAAGGATACGAAGAACGAAAGACAATAATTGCGGAAACTGGTGAACGACGAAATATCGCCCTCAAAGAATATTTACTGTTGTCGAAGAAATACGATCAATTGAAACGAAATTTTTACAATTTGACGGATACCGCAGTTGAAGAAAATGCCATATCTGAAGAAGGTATTTTAATTTCCTAATTGTGTGCAGAAACTTTTTCGAATTTCCGTTCTTTAGAATGTGCCATCATATTCCTTTCGCTTTTCAAATATGACAAACATGTTGAGAGTGACAATTTCGTGTCTTTTTTTCATAAGTTTTTCCTTAAGATTAACGACGATCTGTAATTGTGTCTTAATCATCATTTCGTTACGGCAATGCACCTAACTATTATAGCTCTTCTGCAAAAAAATTTCAAATTTTCTCCACTCCTCTGAACATCGTTGAACAAAAATTTCTTCTCAATCAGATGGACGATTTTACAAATCAGAAGTGAAGCACGTCGATAAAGACGTGCAGGCGAAAAGCAATGAAATTCGGAATTCGATTCACGGAGACCGAACTAATGGACATGGACATAAAAGACAACCATTTTATAAAAAGCGATGAATACAAACATTTAAAAACGAATTAATAAATATTGGCTAATTGCAAAGACACAAATTTGGCTTTTTTGTTAAACAGTATAAATATCATCAAAATTGTCGACTTTTACCCAAGTGTCCACAGTAATGTCAAGTAGCCTCAATGTGGACAGTATACAAATTGGAATTCTTTGGAAAACTACTGTGAAAATTGTTGCGCTTATTGTCCTTTTAATAATGTTTATTGACCAGGACTTTATTCATAATAACGATAAACCCACTCTCATAAATATTGAAAAATTGATCAACATTGCAATTGCCATGCAGCACAAACTCAAATCAAACCTTACCATAATTCTTTCGTTACTTATTCCTCATTTTTCAGAATATGTTGAATGCTGCAATCGGAAACAAATTTGTCCCAAGTAAAAATAAGGTCTCACAAATGTCTAATCTGTCGAAATCAGATATCTCAAGTCTCATTGAGTCTAGAAGAACAATAGATTATGAGACTTAAGATATCTGATTTCGACAGATTTAGCTTTTGAGATATCTCACTTCAAAATTTTTTTCACTCGAGACTGGTACTTAAAAAAACTCACTATACAAGTAGTGTTGTATACATCTGAACCGAAGGCGAAGTATAAAACTAACCTTTTGTTTCATTATTGATTTACTTCCGTAGCATACAATGTAATCTACTAGTACAGTGAGACGTAATCCCTACGAAATCCACAAGTCACATAAGGAAAATGCTTGCTCACAATAATTTCAAAAAGAAAAAATGATAAATGTTTGACTGACCCGAGAGTTTTCTATTCTTTCAGTGACATCCCTGATGTTTGACTGACCCGAGAGTTTTCTATTCTTTCAGTGACATCCCTAGTGAAAAACGAAAGTTTCAAAGGTTCGAAATAAGTAGTCTCATATCTATTGTGACGTGAGACTACGTTTTTCACCTATCACATAAAAAACTTTACTCGTCTAAATTTTCTTAGTGAGCATAGAATTGAAATTCATTCATTCTTCTCTTAGCAAGCCTTTCAAGAAAGTCATTCAATTTTCTTCCTTTCAAAGAAAAATATTTAATTTTTGCTTCTCGTAAAAAATCTAAAGATGCCGCCGAAACCGCAAGCCAGGTACTTTTTGAATATTGCGAATAATAAATAAACGATTGAAGACCGACTTGTGTTCTTTATCAAGATAATAACAATCAAAACGAAAATAAGAAAGTAAAATTTGATCCGTGGAACAACCAACCAATTACACCCACCGGAAACGCCAACATCAAGTTGCAGCAAATACGATTACAATGTCTGGAATAAGTCTGAAGAGACAAGTGAAAAATCACCAATTCAATTGTCTGAGTTATCGGTAGGCGTGAGGTACGTAACTACTACTTCTTTCGATCAAAATCTTTAAGGAAATATTTAATAGCAACAACCGTCCAGTAACATTCCGAGTGTCATTTAAATCAGAAAAACGCCCCACTAAAAATGGAGACATGTTCGTCTTCCATGCGATGGGATGGAGATCAAGAAGTTCAGGTCACTGTATTTCCTCAGCAAACGGAAACGTTCTTCGATGTTGTTGAGGTGAGATTTTCTACCTTAACTTTTAACAAACGAATGGTATTCATCAAAAATTACCGCAAAGTTGACCATTTCATTCAACAAAACAGTCTTTTACTTGCCACCCGAAGGTTGCAAGAACACTTAGATGAGATGCATCTTCGGGTGGCAAGTAAAAGACTGTTTTGTTGTTTGTTGAACGCTATTATGAAAGGTACCACTGTATTCACAATATTGAACTTAACAAGTCATTTCGATCGGTCATTTTTGATGTTGGTTCACACTAACCGCTATAACTAGCTCATTGGCTGAAATTATTATCTTAGTACAGCTGTAGTCATTCGTAGACACAATTTCCGATATTACAACACATTTTCTCTACCAAAATCACTATTTACAGAATACTTCGAATTCGTCACTTGTTCATTCGTCACATAATTCGCTATATAAGAGTACAACTACCAGATTAGTACTGTTTCTAAAAATGCAATTTTCTTTCTATATATCTACAGTTCAACAAAGCATTATAGACTCACCAACTTCAATGTCAAAATGAATCCAAAGATTTCCCATTATTTGTTGGATGTGGTCTATACATTTGCTTGCTGAGTGCATCAAAAATTGAGAAAATTGATGACTCGTCCCGTATCGCAATTACGATTTAATTTCTCAAAGATAGAAGAGATCAAATTGTTTGAGAAAAGCTCCAGATGTGGTAAGTTATTATAAAAATAATTTGAAAATAGTGTGGAATTAACCTGTCCCTAATTTCATTTAGATTTTATTGGAATCATTGCGCGTAATTGGGATCTCAATCTGTCGTCAAAACAAGATCAAGCGCGACTTGACCATCACTGACTACTCAAAGCAATGCATTCTCTTGACTTTGTGGGGCACTGCATACAACGATTTTGAATCTGAAGGGACACCTGTGCTCATCCACAATGGTATTCTCAATGAATATAATGGATCGAAAACCATTACTATCGCCCACAAAATACCTTGTTCATACCAAGTCCAGATATCAAAATGCACAAGACATGATGACTTGGTACGAACAAGAGATAAAAAAATGATTTTCACATTGAATTTGTCATTACATTGTTAATACAATAAATAATGAATGATTTTGAACACGATTTGCTTTAAGAACGAATAGCACTTCCACACTTTGCTTTTGATTTATTTGTCAACTACATGTTTCTAAACTGAAGTCAGTAGCCCAAAATCGGGTTAAGTGTTTCTACTCGTAAATACCAATGTATAAAAGAATATCTTAATTACAGATTTTAATAATTAACATTTCTTCAAGTCAGTCAAGGGACCCGACCCACCCAAGAGGTGGGGCCTAGTTTTGTACTTCGGCTTTATTCCTTATTTATACTTTTATATTTGTTCAATAAAATGTAGCTGTAGGGGATGGCAGTAGGAAAAAGACGTAATGACTCATATAAGAATCGACATTTCAACAATTATTGATTCAAAAATGGCATCGCAGAACGATGCAATTCTGTTGAGAATCGAGTTCGACGGAAGACTGCTCACCAACTTCTGTTATCATCTGTAAACACAACAATTAGAAACAGACGATGTGGTCTGGATATTGTTGCCTTTTATATCAAAGTGTTATGATAAACCTAATGAAGTA
>NW_023503468.1:0-53932 GCF_014529535.1 Bradysia coprophila
TACTAGCATGTGTGTTAGGTACTTTCTGTACGAAAAAAGGCAGTAGACTTGAACCTCACATGACTTAAATGGTATACGGTATCATCAAAGCTCAAATTTTCTGAGCTGCATAGCGATGGGGAATTTATTTTTAAAGCAAAAAAACAAAACTTTGAAATCTCATTAATCAGAACGGCAGTAAAGATGGTAAAGTTTAAGTCAGTAATTTGTCTTAACCCAGGTAAAATTCAACTAAAGTGGAGTACTTAAATATTAATGAAGCTAAAATTACTTCTTCAGTAGTTTTCGAGTAGAAGCTGCCCTTTGAGTATGCTCTCTACTTCTTATTCGGTTTTGAAATAAGTCATCATTAATTGTTTTGCCATTTACAGCCTTCCATTGTTAAACACCTAAATACTTTTTTGGTATTTTTAATGAATCAGTAATTTGCATCATGTAACGCGAATAAACATTTAAAATATCAATCGTATACCTCTGAAAACTTACAGAGAGCAAAGAAGTATTGAAAATTATCAATAGTGAGATTCCTTGATACAAGACATTAACTAAACTTCAATTTATAATTAAATTATTAATTAAAAAAAGGAAATTTTCACTGAGAACAAAATAAAGCAGAAATCATTTTGCATAGTTCGTAGTAGCTTAGACAATATCAAGATTTCCAACAACATTTTTTTTCAAATCATCAAATTATTCGTCGCGAGAATAATTCGCAATTCGATTTCGATTTTCACATATGTGTACATATAATCACTTTCAATACTGTTGTGTCTATATGTAGGTTGTAGCTACAATGTATAAACATTCACGAAATGTGACACGGACCTACATATAATGAATCTCATTTCGTTCTGGATAATCCACTCATTAACACCCTCAAAGGCACTTGAAAACTGTAATGATTATGCTAATGGGTTGATGAGAGTTATGGCGGTTTTACTGGTATCATTTTAAATATTTAATCAGAAGAAATCAACAAATCCTAAAGTTGGATGACATTAAAACGTCTAAAATCTAAGCCGAAGCAATTTGCCTAAATTTACGCAAGGCGGTAGTTTCTTTTTACTTTTAATTCACAAAGTGGTTGGCTTTTATAATGGAATTTTAATGAATCTGAAAAACAATTAATCGTAATCGTTGAGGATCTTTACATGGTGGAAATTATTTCTGATTATAAAGTCACGCAGTACTGCCGCAATCATACATAATTCATTTTTAGGTATTTTTTTACTCAACTCAGCGACTGCTTCGAATAACCACGAGTGACCTCGGGAGACAATCTGCTAATCTACTACCTAAAAAGGCATTTATCATTCGGGACATGAATACCTCGTCTGATGCTCCGTTACACAATTAGTTACGTCATTCACCAAAACCATTTCCTATACATTGATTTCTTGTGGTCAACAAAAAAACTAAAGTTTCGAAGGAGGGAAGCTTAATTTAGTTTTTTTTTATCCCTTTATGGTCTGTTAACCAATGTGATGTAAAAAAATCATTCATGCTTCGTTCACTATGCGTTAGCCGTTTCGTCAGTTTCAATTTTCAAACACATAATTTTGACCATACAAGCTCAAATACTTAATACTGTATGCAACAAGATTATCGTATTAAATCATGAAAACGTTACCATTTATATCTTGTTTGTGGTAATTTCATTATATGAACTGTTTTGGGAATGTATCCATGTGTACACAGAAGCGCAATAATCGGTCTATAAATGTATTATTTCCTCGATTATTCCAGCAAAATGCTGCTGTTAGTGCTATTTACAGCCGAAGGGACAAATCGTGAACCCTTGGTATTAATATACAACTGTAACTGCAAGCAAAACTTGAAAACCAGAGATAATAAACATAACCAAACTTAGAAACCAAAATTTCGTTCAGAACACACATTTTTGATTTAAATTTGAAATTATGTATGCGATAGCGATGGTATGTGTGTTGTAAACAAGCTAAAGGATTGTTAGTTGTTTGTAACAAAGTTTTTGGTGGCTTTCTAGTGAAAATGGGCAAAACGGCGGTTAAATTTGTCAATGAATATCATGGAAAGAACATCTCAAAACAACGTAAACATAATATATACCCTCAACGGGAATTTTACCGTGTCTTCATAACATTTTATCAATTTTCACCATCAAATCAGATTTACGAATAAATAATTTGTTTAACGCTCGTACATGGGTTGTTATGCTTAATGAAAGTTTAGGGAAATTTGGGTAACGTGAGATCATTACATTGTCTCGTTTCAGTTTGCTACAATCTGATATTTATGGTTGAAGAGAGAGAGACGAGCTAAGTTTATAATTTTACCATTCGTTTCCCGATTAAAACGTATTAACACCAATACGGAAGCGAATCGGTTTCGCGTGTTTGTTCACATTGAAAGTTCTCATAGCATCCAGATAATATCAATATAGATAAATTTTAATAAAAAAAATGAAAAATGAAAATTGCATCACAGCGTGTCTGTCGATAAAAATAAAACATAAAATGTGGCGGATGTGGTGAAAAATATTAATGAAATTACCGGTTTATTATTGGAAGATAGGTTTATTGAGTGCGGTTACCGCGGGATTTTTTTTTTGTGGAATAAAATTGAAAATAAAGTTTTTGACTGACGGAATTCATAATTTGATATCTCAGAACATTCAACCTCCGCTGAGAATTTCATTTCTACCGGTTTGAATTTGATTCCTACCGGTCGGTGTGTTGTATATACATCTGCATTGTTCCGGAAAATATACCGTAGTACTTCGTAGGGCTATAAAGAACCGGGCTATCTATTCTGTTGAAAAGGGTCAGTCAAACAATGACATATTTTCGAAAACAAATCCCATGAGCACTAAATTAATGATATCTTTTTCGGTAGGGTTAATTTGCACGATGACTCGGGTATATCATTCATTATAATTTAATATTTCAATTGATTATATCAAAAAATAGAAAACGAATTCTGGTTTTCCAATTCGTTCGTCTTTTATTCTAAAAAATTAGATAAAAGTTTCTCTTCTAACAAATTAAATTGAAAAATAGCAAAGTCAGACGATTCGTACGAAATTCGTCAAAATAAAACTATTATCGTAAAAGCTTTTCCAAAATATACCAAAAATATAATTCTCTTTCTGTATGTTATTCTGGTCGTTTTTCGTCACTTTTATTAGGACGAGTGTGTTTCAATTGATAAGGCGAAGATAATCTCTCTCTTAGTATTTCACATATATTTTCCATTCTGAATTCTGTATCACCTCATCAGTTTAAAAGTTATTGAATGAACAAAGAACAATAAAACTAAAGTTTCGATGAACTTTCCATTACATTAATATTCAACATGGATAAAGTTAAATTCGTTATTTCACAGTAATGTGTACCAACTCGTAGATGCAATTCTAATATTTTTATACGTGTATGCCAGAGGTTATGTGTATAGTTAAGCAATACGAATCCCGAAACAAAGTTACCCAATGCTTAAAATAAAACAAAAGAACAAAATGTGGGGAAAATTCGGTGACACTGCCAGCATCGACGACATTGCTTAAATGATTATACGTTTTTTTTGCAAATTGGAAATATTCAATGGAGTACCCGACAACTTGACATGGAAAAATGCTCATGATCAACGTAAACGGATATCTCCGTTGTTGTACTTTTCGGTGGATATACGTAAATAAATTTAGCCTTCAGTAAATTTAGTGATATTAATGGCTTACAGGTGTTGAGTAAACAACTTTTCTTCTAACGGTAAACACAATGACAAAGAATTACGCAATGTTTTATTTATCCGCCCTATTTTCGATCGCTTTTCCATATTTTACTTTATCAAGAGTTTAATAAAAGAAAATGATTTATCGCTATCATTAATTATAAACATTTAAAGTCGAGTTCTGTTATGCACATGACTCTGTTCAAAGGATAAAAACGTTTGAATTTTGGATGAACATCATCGTTGTTTAGTTCTGGGTTGAACCATAAAACAAACGATATTTCGGAATTATATGTCATAAAGTGTATTTAAACGACCACGGGTAAGGCATCTTGTTACAAGAGTGTTTATTTTGGCACAATGAAGTATTTTCGGACCATTGTTTGAAGTACCAAAAATAAATCATTTCACGACGACAACACCTATCTCTATCATTGAATCAGTAACGAACTCTTCAATATTTTGTCATGTCATAGGGTGAGCGTACTAATCCTCGGACAAGAATGAACCTTCGAAACCTATTGTTCGTTCATTCATAACCTTTTTTTTTGATGATTGATATCATTCTTGTCCGAGGATTGGTACGAATACTCTAATCAAATACGTTTTAAAATTGATAAAAATGCATGGCTTAACAAACATTTTATTATGCATCGCTTCAAGGATCGTACCAAAATAGTTAACGCAGCACAAACATATCACTAGCATCGAAACATAAAATCGAAATTAATTAGACCTGGTTTTTAGAGCGGAAATATATTTGCGATCGAATAAAACATATTCGGACAGACTGCCCGTAGCCAATCAACAAAATATTATACTAAAACGTACACTCGTCAAATGATGAACTAAACGTAAAATGACCCGAGTGTTCAAGTGTTCTCCCACCGTCGGGTAGTAAAAATCTTTCCATTATAAAATGAATAATAAATGGAAACACACACACCAAACTTTTCCAATTCCAGAATGACAAAAACAATAAATTATACAATTTTGATTACATTTTAAAATAGCAATGAGTTTGTAAAATAGAGAATATTATTTCTGACGATATTTATCTGTAAGCTCGGCGTGTTATAAAAGTGGATGAAAGTGGGTAGATATTAGACCTTGATGTGGAGATGAATATCGATTTTCTTTTATAATTTTACTTTTTTTTTGCTATGCTAATTCCATTTTTTCCCTCCAATTGTGAATGCCCTTAAAAAACCGTCACTCATTTTAGAGCATTTTAGCTTATCGGATGTGATTCAATCGATCATACTAATTTATAATGGAAGAATGGCTTCACTGTTCGTTAGTGCAACAATATAATTTCAGTAATTTACGCATTCAAATCACAACTGCTACTCACCAACAAATGGCACCAAACCCTCTTGTTCGTACGGTCCCATTGTCTCGTTTCCGGTGCACGCATTTTCGTCATTTCGATTTAAACTGCATCGATGATGTTGACTCCAATATTCATTAAACCAAATGTTGCGGCAATTCAATCGAAATTTATTTGAATCACCATACGGAATATTGACACCAAATTCGGTACATAGTTTACGGTCAAGTGTTGGTTTCAATCTTGCATAGTACTCATCAAATCCTGAAAAATTAAATTAATTCAGACAGTTAGATTTGCACGGATTGTTCGGTGAGTTTGAATAGATCCTTTGTTTTGGATTAAAATTATTGATGCAATTTCAGTAATTGGCTATAAATGACAAGAAGACAAAACTGGAAATTGTTGAAAATTACGTGCACGTAAAGCAAAGAGTTAGTATGGCCAATTGGCATTTAAATTTATGGTATTGGTAAGGTAGATGCTATTTGCACCCAATTTTCGAGACACTCAATTGTTGGACCAGTTTGTACAAGCTAATTCTTACGAAACACCCAATTGTTATGCCAATTTGAACATGGAAGATTCAATTGTACAAACTGGTTTCAAACTTGTTGTATAAACTGTTTCGAAAGAAGCAACTTATGTTGCTTCCTTCGAAACACGTAATTGTTAGGTTATGTTGTACAAGGATGATACAATTTGCTACTGACGAAACACCCATTTGCTGCTACAGTTTGTACAAGTGAGAATCATGTTCATCCGAGTGCGAATAGTGTATAAGGCTATTTGCATCCGGGTGCAAATAGTCACTTCGTTTTGGTAACGATAAAGGGTTTCAAAGTTATGATCGTTGCGAATAAACACATCCATTCTTTCACCACCCATCGTCCTCTCCCAAAACCCCTCTTCACAATCCAAAGATTTTCCACCATTACTTCTGAAATGTCCTCTCACAAAACTCCACTTTAACATCAAAAGATGTTCCAGACAAGTTCTGAATTATGGTAAAGTATACGAATTTTGCATATTCCGCATGGCTTTCGATTCCCTACCATTTAAACGCGAATTTGTAGAAACACGTTTTCATCATCATGAGGCATTCTATCTTTACCAACATCAAAATATCGAAAACAAATTAGCACGACGTTTTTTGTCTTACGTGCACCGTACAACTTGATTAAGGGAAATATATGAGCAATAAACAGAGACGAAATTTGTTGCCGATAGCAACATCTCGAACTAAGACCTAAGAAATATATTTACCGAGGTCGTAATAAATATTATGCACGTATGACAAAGCGGTCGAGGCTTGCCGAGACGGCTTGTCATACGTGCATATTCTTTTTTTATCGCATATGCGAAAACGAGACAACAAGATATGCGAATGACACTTTGACAATTTACAGAAGTATAATGTTTGTTTATATAACCTAGGTGATTTTTTCGGGGAACCACACCTCGTATGCGATAAATTATTTTTCCTAACTAATCGATTAGGAAAAACGTTGTTCCTAACTTATGCTAAACGGCTTTTTTAGCGAATTCGATTGCAGAACTCGCCTCCGGCTCGAGCTAGAAACCTCTCATTCGCTAAAAAATTATTTAAACATGTGTTAGGAAAGTAACTAAAATAGAGCGTTAGCACTACGAAATGTCAAGTTGAGCTTTTCATTCGTTTGCTTACATTATGTCAGTTTTTCGATTTGATATTTTTGTACGGAAGTGGAAATGAAAACCTTGATAGTTCTGTTAATGAAGTCTTGTGTACTCTGAATCCTGTATCGAAATGTCTATCAAAGTGTTTAAAATCAAATAACGTTAACAAAAAATAAAAGATTCTTAATTTTGGTTCTGGATTTAGAGTAAACAATATACTCAGGCTAATTTCCAATTTTTCCTTATTTTTGAAAAATCCTTCTTAACCATTTTTATTTTTCGAGGTATAATACAAACTCTCTTGCCGAAGTTCACATAATCATCATTCTTTAGAGAGTTTTTACAAAGAAATGATAATTGTGATTTTAAGAGCGAGACAGCAATGATTCAGTGGAACAACGGTTAGTGTATTATCTTGTTACCGATAATAATAAACAAACCACCGTTGACATTTTATCTATTCCTGATTATAAAATTAAATGTCACACAGACTAGCTGGTCAAACAGCTGAATCAAAATATGTAGCGCACAAAATTAAATGTCGGCCACTGTAAAAAAAATATTGTTAAAAACCATTGTACAACAACATCCTTTGAGTATTGTCCTTTCGAAATAGTGGCAATCGAAAGTCGTCTCTATTCCTTAAATTGCGTTCATGGATGTCACTATTAAACACAAACACTTCTGACAAATTCTGCGGTACAAGCAATGAAAGTAGATAAGTAGGTATGGCCAGTCCATACAAGTCGGAGCACATACGGATTTGCATGGCGCCACCTCAAACGAACTCATTTCTAGTGGAAATTTGCACTAGAAATGAGTTCGTTTGAGGTGGCGCCATGCAAATCCGTATGTGCTCCAGCTAGAACAAATTTGAACGTTTGGCCATACCTATCTATTTACTTTCATTGGGTACAAGTCCGTTTTTAATTTTAAACACAAGTTTCAGCGTAGCTAAAACTATATGCTGGTTCACTGACATTGTTGCAAGCAATTTTAACATTAAGTCAACACTGGCGAATCTGCTACAACGTAGAATGATCCTCAAGCTACAGAAATGAGAGACGATAATCGTTCTATAAACATTGTACCTCGCAGCAAACGTTAAGATTTTCGATATACGTCCAAGGAATCCTGTTTTTTAGCAACTTTTTTGCTTTTCAGGTTCATCCAAAATCCCAAAAATCTATAGAGCCGGAAAAGGTCTCTAAAAATCCGCGAATTATTGCACTAGGAAGATGGTGGATCATAAGAAATGATTAAGTTTTTGGAATCCGCCTGTCACAACCTCGAAAGTGGCGAAAGTCTAGAAAGGTTCCCAAAGACCTGTGAAATCCTTCAAAAACTAATTTCCTATTTGCCAGAAAAGGTGGAATAACCTAAAACCATAATTGAAATATTGCCATTCCGTTCTATTCTTTTTTTACATTTTTATTACCTGAACACATGTTTATCAGGTGTAATTTGAATATTATCGCAAGTGACGCCATTCGATCTTTTTATTATATATTTTTACCGCACTTTTAAAATATAACCTTCGGAGATGAATGTGCTTGTTGACATAATTGAGACGGCACGTTTTTGAATTCCCGGTGCCTGTATCTATGGCAAATAATTTTACTTGTCTCAAGCGAAGAATATTTTTAAAAATAGTATTTTTTTTTGTTACGAGTAAGAGTAAGCAGCTCTTTCGAATTGGTACAGACATACTAGAGTTACGCAGGTCGAGTCTTAAAGATTTGTTTTATTTCATCACTCGCAACAAAAAATGCTAATGAAAAAACCTTGTCGCGAATTTCAGTCTTCACGTGTAAAAAGTAATTTTTATGGAAACTTTTGAACATCTCAAACACTTGTGTTGACAAAATGTTGGGTTTTGATGATTGTAAATATTGCAGGTATAATTAAAAAAATTCGTCTTATCAACCAAAATGGTATATAAGCAGTAATTATCTGGAAGGGACCTCAGTTCTCTCAATAAACTTGTAAAGCGCAATTCAAGCCAAAATGGCACTTTTCAAGTATTTAATTGTTTTGTGTTTGGTTGCAAATATCAGCTGTTGGAATCCCATAAATTGCTGCCATTCTACAACTCTTAGATTTAAAATACCAGATGGCGCAAATTGCCATGATTATGGTGCAAGAATTGATCTAACGCTACTAGATATTCTTGCAGGAGGCAAAAACGTTCATTTATGTAAAGAAGAGTATTGTGGAAACGGGCTACCACAAACAAATAATCCGGATGCGCATGAATACTGTTCAAAAGGATCATGTGGAGCACTTGGCTGTTTTTGCGGCAGCGATGGCTGCATTCCTGGGGACCCAAAAGAGTCACTTCAAAATCGATTTGGTCCAGTAGAGTTCTTTTAAACAGTTATGAAATGAATCCATGTCCAAGTTATACCATCCAATGTAAAATTGACTACTTGTTGCAGAAAATTTCTATTACTACACAACGCGGGATGTAGTCTTGGAACTTTAGGAAGGAATAGAGTAGATGATTTGTATTTATTGTAATATTTGTTGATTGAAAAGATAGTTTTTTTACTAAGCAGTCTTTTCGCTTTGATAATAAGTGAATTATCTCATGACAAGTAAAAAAATGATTTTATTCGATTTAGTATTCCAGTCAACTGCGGAGGAATACTCGAATGTAATTGACGGAGATAATTTATGGAATATTTGATTTTGATAATAATTAATCGTGCGCTCTTCATAAACAATTAATTAGTTAATGACTGATACATATGCAAACATCAATCTTTAATATACCGGCTTATCGGCTCCATCTATCGATCTCTGCAAACAATATGTGTGTGTGGAAAATTTGCATTGTTAAATATTGTCGTAAATAAAAAGTCAAATTTCATCGTTTTGTATACCTACATATAGCGCCACTTTCTGTTTATAGCTATGTAGTGTTTTCGTTCCATACAACTCGCAATGCATTAACCACTTTAATTCTCTTGCGGTTGTTCATGTGGAATATACTTTACCACAATACAAAACACAACTTTCATGCTGAATAAATTCTGTTCCACACAATGTCTTATGAATAACAATTTATGAATTAAATACGGGCTTGCTCGCTTGCCAACTTTTGCCAACGACAGAAATAACGTTTGTATTTGGCGCGTGGATATTATTTTAATTTTCAATGAAATAAATCAACTTCACCATTGCCATCATCATCAACTCAAAAGATTTTTTTTAATTTAATTTTTTTTTTCTTTTTCGTTTTTTTTTTTGTGATTGCATACCCTTCCACTTACATCATAATACATATTTAAGCTTTGTAATTGGTCTTCTGTGTTTTAAAACCATTTAATATTAAATACTATTAAGAAAAGCCAGAGCGAAGCGTTCTTTAAATGGAAATAATGGACTCGAAATGAAAATTTATTTCATTAGCTAGCTCGAAAGGAAATTTCTGAAATGAGAAATAAGCATAAGGGGAACTGCCCCGAGTTATTACTGTATTTAGTGTATCGCTTTTAATCAGATTTTTTTCGGACGAAATATTTTCTTTCTTTTAGCACAAGTGAGACAAATTGGTCTAATTTGGTTAGGTGACTAATTAGAAAATTTATACAAATTTGATTGATTCTGTTCTACTTGTTAACGACTATCACGTTGACAACATTTAACTTAAATGATTTAAGGCTATCATAATGATGGAAATATATTAAAGAATTCCACCTATATTTCACAGAAACAAGTATGAACAATACAGTCGACGTCTAGGTATACAAATTTCAATACAAATATTTATCGAATTGGAGCTGGATGGTACCTCAGGGACTCACTTATTTCGATACAAAACCGCAAATCATGTGTTCTATTGAGGTTTTATCATAATTATTACGATGTGAGTTGTGTATAGTCAGGCCATGGGATTGTATAGTTATTTGAGTTTATTTCAGGTCAACGTTAGGATTCATAGTACTATATGCTGATGGCAACAAATTGATTTATTTGGGTAAATACCTTTATACAATATTACCTATATCAACTGAATGCAATCGAATATATTATGGAACAGTTTCTGACAATAGAATTGAAGAAATTTAACTAAAATTGGAAATTTCTGGAAATTTTTGAGAAAATTAGAAACTTTGGCAACCTTATAGAAACGGCAAGCGTTATGGTAAAATTGTGAAATCTTCTACTTCGCATGTTTAAAGTATAGCCTAGTTTAACACAAAATCTTTTACTTTGTAAAGTGTAGCTTTATAAGCTTTATAAAAGTGGGGAATGTTCGATTTTTCGGGGGATCAAAACAGTTGAATTTAAACAAGAAACGATTAGCTAATTAAAAATGGACAATTAGTTTAAGCTGTGACTATTAGTCTTGGGCATTGGGCATGGACTGGGCATTTCATTTGGTATGCCCTTTTGCCTCTAGTTACGCTCTTTCTTCTTGTATTGTACAGTGTACCAGTCATATCTAAACATTTACTTTGAAATGATTGCGTTCCATTTATTGTTGCTCGTCAGACTCACTGTTTCCTTCTGTTACATAAAAATTAAAATTGTAGCGTTTTCGACGACCTTCAATGGATTTTATGCCTTTCGATCTGTTATAAACATCGATTATTTCTACGTCAACAAAGTTCTAAAATTTTACGATTTAGTATGCCTACAAATGACATATTAATACCGACCTAAATATTACATCAGAAATAAACCAAACCCAACAGCACAAAATTAAACTACTCAACTGAAAACTATTTCTTCGCTTTCAACATGCCAAAGATTTTGGAATAGCAAAACATTTGTGTCTGTGTGGCAGATCGTAGATAGGAAATATAGTAAATCTCTTCCTGAACTTCATATCAGCAACATAAAACTATGTCAACACATTGGGCGATTTGTCGCGTGTTCTACAAGTTCAATAGCCATATAAATATCGTCTTCTGTTGCTGACCGAGCCGTTTTTGATTTATTTATTTTTTTTTGCAATATTTTCACGACCACTAATTATCGTGCTGTGTTTTTGTTTGTTAGCGGTTAGCAATATCTAACAAACATATCTATGAACAAAAGTTTACGTTCGCGTAGCTGTTAGCCATTAACGCAAAGCTTTTATCTCATTTCACAAATATATCCCCGTGAAGTGCTCTCGTTTCAATGCCTAACAGAAAATAATACAACGTGTATTAAACGCACAAAGGCTGCAAAATTTTCATCCAAAAACATTGAGCAATTTATCACATCCAAAGCTAAAACCTTTCACCTTTAAAACAGCACACTGAACCATTGTAGGTGCTAAATCGAAAGGATATGGAATGCTCTTATTTCCTTCGGTCTTTGGTGTAAAGTATAGGACATTATAACACGAATATGGTACATGACGTGTGACGAGTGGGATATATATGTGTATACGTTTTACATAATAAATATCGTTTAATTTCTATCGTAAGGTAAAAGTAAAATTTGATTACTGTTTGTTGAACATTTTCCAGCAATGGAAAAGTACATGGAGCAGAGAATAAAACTAATTAATTTCTGGGTGTCCCGGGTTCTGGGTATGGAAGTATTTTGCTGAAAGTTAATGCTTTCAAATCAATTTAAACACACACTCTAAGAGGGTGATGATAATTTTTAGTTAAACGATGAGGTAACACATGTTTGTATATATGTGAGTAAGTAAGGTACTTAAAGAACTAACCTAAATAATTTGAATTAACGTTGAATTGAATCGAAAACTTTCGCAATGGTGCGGTTTCAATGGTTGTGATTTCGATTTAAGTTTCGGGTAAATTATAGACACAGCTTACCAACTAAAGATGTTCGATGTGGTAAAACGGTAATTGCGTTGACAGCTGCATATTCGTGATCCCTTACGGGATGTACTTTTGCTCCCCATGAATCACTGCCCACCCAGTAAAAGTGACCCGTTTTATTCGCACGAATGCTTGCCAGTAAAAGTTTTCTGAAAAAAATCAAAACACAATTAAAAAGGACTGTTTGCTGATTGTATTGTGTGCCTGGTTGTTGAATGTTGACGTTATACCATACCTGGTATTATCCTCGTCGACAAACATAACAACGGCACGTGCTTGTGGTTTTTGTGATAAACGTTCGATGATGCGATCAAAATCGTTCGGTTTGGAATGACGTGAAACTTTCTCGGAGACAGCTACACATATTCCTAAGTCGTGGGCGATAGAGATGAACGAAGCGATTCCCTGCAATATAATTGAAAAAGTGCTTTTACAACGACTGCACGTTGATTGGAAATGGAATTATCAAAATATACATTTTATAATTATCCTTTCGAAAGACTACTGGCTGTGACAGGCACTCGTCTTAAATCAATTTGCTATTGGAAATAAATAAAATCAGGACAAGTAATCTTTTTGAAACGGGGGTTTTCTTCTACTTTTCATGTTAATTCAAGAATAACATTTCTCCGATTTCATCAACCGTGATAATGTCATTTTAAGTTTCGTGCATGCGAAAAATGCACAAAATTGGTAATTAATTCCGACAACCGAGCATTTAAAAGTAAAAAAAAAATCCTTAAAGAATGTTGCCTTGTTCTTCAACTCATTTCAAAGTTCTGAATGAAGGGATTTCTTAAATTAATTTTCTCGAAAAGAGTGAAGAAAAAATATACCGAAAATATATGGAAAATGTAGAAAAGAGAAAAGACGATTAGGATTTATTGCATTTGATGCACTTAAAGGAAAAGAACTTTTTTAGAAATTTTCTTTCGACTTTCAAACAGTATTCATGGCACAGTCTATACCTGTAAATGGTAAATAGTTTTACGTTTCATCAGTTCACTACCTTTATGAATGTTCGATTGTAGCACTCAAAAATTCTTTAGTTTGTATAAATTGAAATTTTCGGGATAATACTTTTACCAAAATTAAATTTCTAAAGGGAACAACCCATTCTGATATTTCTTTTTAACATTTTTTTTTTTAATCTGCAAATGAACATTTTTCTGCTTTTTTCGCAATCCCGAAGTGAACCCTTTTTCATAATTATAATATTGTGGTAACCCACTCTTTTCAACTTTTTCTTTATAATTCTATGGTCGGATTTTTTTTTCGAGGAAACGCAAAAATTTTGTTTGGCATTCACAGGCGTATGAAAATATTTTTATTATAAAACGTGTTCCCATTGAGTTATTGAAAATTGATAAGTGAAGTGTGTTATTTATTTTCTATTGCAACCAGATCTCTGATAAATTTCGTTCAATAAAAATTTCTCATTTAGTGGAATGAAGTGAGTACTATACTGTATTGTGCCGACCTGTTTCCTACAATTTATGCATGGTAACTGAGCCCACATAACATTGCAAGATTCATGTTTTTAAAATTTAATCAGGGCAGATTAGAGTGTGATTTGTCTGGAGACCCCACTAACAGACTTTTAGGGCCCATAACAAGTGTAGTCTAGACCACCGGCTTTACGTGACTTCCGAACCACGATTCAAAGTATGCTATCTGAAGAAAGTAAGGTGATAATTGATATCTTGCCTAAATGTAGGCTAGACATATGTACACACATTCATCGTATTTGGACTACATCATAGGAGTCATTCAGTGTGAATGTCGTTGTAGCCACAACTACTCCAATTATCAAGCTTGAGTGAACTTTAAGAAGTTAGGGGCCGTTCATAAATTACGTAACGCAAAAATCAACATTTTTCAGACCCCCCCCCCGGGTCTGTAACGCTAAAAGGGTCAAGTTTGACCCAATTTTGTTAGAACCGTAACGCTTGCCTCATACCCCCCCCTCCCCCCTCTTGCGTTACGTAATTTATGAACGGCCCCTTACCAATGAGATATAATCGCTACAAAAATTCCATGTAACGGGAAACGAACCCGGGTCATTTTGGTGGAAGATTAGTACGTTAACACTGAGCCCATTAACTTATTCTAAAGTGTATCGATTTAATAGTTATTTGTGTCATCGAGTGCAAAGTACCTAATTGGGATCTAGATGACGAGGCCGCAGGCCGTGTGGCATAATACACATCGTGAGCCTAATTAAGTACTTTGCACCGAGATTCAACGTTTTATGCCACAGAGGCATCTAAAGTTTGCAAATTTTGCATATTATGATGCTGAATGACATAAATGTTTTTTAATTTTTCTCCAAAAATCAGATAGTGTTCCATGACTGTCAGAGCCCTCTCTGATCATTTTCCAGAAGAACTTTTATTATATGTTTTAAGGGTAATGTCCGAGCAATTTTTGAGTAGACCGTTATTTACGTGTAAGGTATTTTTCAAACATTTTTGTGGAAACATTTCCGATGGGTGCAATGAGGTTAGTCACAAAATGTCAGGAAAGTTTATTTTGCTTTTACGTCGAAGTTGAAAAAATACAGTTTTGCAAACTTTTCGGCCCTTCAAAGTAGAAAGTTTGTTCCCAACGAAAAATTGCTCAAATTTGAAGTGAAACCACGGACAGAATATATACGTCAGATTAATCGTTAGTTCGCTCACGATTTCATAGAAATTCAGAACGAAAGAGTTTTTGAAAATGGGTGGAAAATGTCAAGAAAATTTGCATTTTATTGTTAGTGCAACGCAAATCCGAAAATCTTTATAAACTTTGTAAATTTATCTTTCACACTAGTTTTTGTTTCTGAAATTGGTTTTTCTGAAAGAGGTTGAACTCAGCTTTTCTAAGATACCTCACATGCCATTGCAGTGAAAATTTTTATGTTTTCACTCACATAATGTGAATGCAATTGGCTATTCCATAATAGAGCTTATTCAGGTAAGGTGATTTGCGATAGAATGAACTATCGAGGAAGATACGGTTTCGGTCTCAGGAGCGCTGTGGCTTGATAGATCATCTTCATCAGTTGAAGTGGGTCGTCGCTGGATTGAACACATTCAACGAGTTTCACATTTGTTCTAAAGACTATACACCAAATCTTTTTAGGAAGCTTGTAACGTTGCGAAAGTCGTTCTAATGTTATTGACGTTCTTTTATCGATTGTTCACATTTGAACATTTTTATTTTATTTTTGATGAAATTTCAATCAAGTAAGATTAATGATATGGGTACAGGTGGAAGTTTTAGGTTGCTTATACACATCACCCAATGTCAAAAGGGAAAAAAACGAGCTTTCTGTGTCAACATAATCTGGTGGTAACATAATACAATTTTAATGTCATTTTCAACTTAACTGTGTTACTTTTAACACCGGCAACAAATCTAATGTTTTCCTAACACAAAATTCCATCATTTCATTAAAGAGACACAAAATTGTATCACTGTAAGATACGTTGAGTTTGATGCAACATTATGCCTAAAATTAAATCAAAAAAGAAACGAATAAAAGCTCTACCCACATTGCTATAACATCAAGCATTTATGGCACAAATCGTACATGCACACGTCGGCTATAATCATGGTAGTTACATCAGATTACAAAGTGTATACATAGCCCCATAAAAGCCATAAATAATTGATTGAATACATCGTGTGTAAGGCAGATGGAAGACAAATAACGGAAAATAATAAAGTTTACAGTTTAAGGTTTTATGTCCGTTGAATCACTATGTAGTTATAGTAACGCAACAAAATTGTTTAATAGTTCTATTCGATCGTATGTAACAAAATTACTCACCTTCTCACCATAATCACCTTCAACTGCTACCGTACTGACGTAACCCCACCCTAGGGTTTTTAGTATTTCCACCATGGCTTGGGCTTGAAAATTGTCGGGTGGTACTACGCGACTAAAGTACTCAAAACGTGATTTATCTGACAATTCTGTGCTGGTAGAGGCATAGCTAATTTGAGGAATCTGAAATTTTAGAAAATAAACGTCAGCTAAATTCGGAGTTTAATTAAGTGTGCCTACCAAAAATTAACTGTTTCGGATAACAACTGAGTCTTTATCAGCTACTAATTTAAACATTATGTGGAAACATTTTCACAGAGCTCGAAATAGATGTATAGACTCTCATCTAATTACATTATCCATATTCCATTATGTACGTTGTTACATTCAAACAATATCGAAACAAACAAACTTCTTACACATCTCCTCTTAAAAGGAAATTTTTGAAAATTTATATTTTATGCTAATAACAAATTAAAATAGCCAGGGTGATGAAGATCCTTCTTCCCAACAAACAGAAACCCACTTTATATTGAACCATTTCAAGCGTTATACACATAAACTTGTGCGTCATACCTACATTGTACATAACAAAATTAAGAGTAAAATTACTTGGATTAATGAATGAAATGTACATGTAAATTTGATGGAATGTGCGCTGCTTTAATCTTTTTTCGTCTCCAAATTGAGCGAAAAATCTCTTCATCTTTTCCCTTTTTGTACACGGCTGTGTCGTGTCAAAACACTCGAGGTACCAAGAGGCAATATCAAAAAACTTCCCAGATATTTTTTTACAAAGCTAAAATTTCATTAGATTATAACTTTCGACCTGCCTGTTCTTGTTCTGGGTTTTGCTTTTTTATAAAAGTTGTGCTGTTTCAAAAAAGTAAGTCCTTTTAAATATATCAACAAAGCAAAAACATATTTATTGATTAAAAGACATAAATATTTTCTTTCATCAAGTGAACATTGTTCAACAGTAGTTATTGGTTTCGCGTTTCCTTCCTGAAACAAAGGCGGTGATACACTCTTCGATATTAATTAAATTAGGAAGCTCTACATTATTTTCCTTTCTTTCATTTATTGCATTAGATAGAAAGAAAACAAATGTGTAACCATAAGGCACGGAAATAGGAAGTTTCTGAAGTATAAATAAATTGCTGAGCTGACCCTGACTGTTTTGCATATTTTTTTTTATTCAATTACTGCACTGATTACAAAAATTTCCATTTGTTTCCAGTTGTTAGATATTATTTTGCGAATAGTAAATGCGAATACAAAATATGTATAATTTTCCAGTTTTCTTACATTTGACAGACATTTTTATTGTATACTTTTGTAATGGAACATAAAATATATAGAAAATAAAGCTCACAGAAGAAAATGTAAAAATATTTAACTATAAATCCTAAAAGTGATCCTTTGCTGACAAATATGAATTTTACTTCAAGGACAAAGAGAATTCTTTATTCGATTTGGGTTTTTTTTTCATGTACGGTTTTTGATATCGCTATAACTACTTATAAAGCCATGTTATAGTTTGCTTTGAGTCATCTATCATTATGCTTTTATAGTTGAGCTTTCATATTTTCAGAATATAATGCGCACATTTTTGGTAGCAGCATACATTACGTAAATATGAAGGATGGAAATAATTCTCCTTGTGCGAAAATTGTTGATTCGAGTCGAAGGCGAAAGCGAAATAATCAAATAAAAAGCAATTCACATTAAGAATCTTATAGATTATTTTTTAGCTGTGAATTCAACTGGGACTTAATCGAAGTTGATGAGCAGAAACATTTTATTCGATGTACGTATAGCATCTTCGAATAAGAAAAAGTGAGGCAAACAAAAAAGAACAACGGGGTATGGATACGTCCTCTAAATTCTTTTAAATAAATTATACTCTACCTAGAAGTTATTTAAGAGAAAGTTTGTTATAGAATTCATCTAAAAATTTAAATAATATTTGGAATCTGGTAGAGTTAAGAATATTGTCGTTGATTTATCATAATAATAATACAACCAAGATATCGAGGTTTTGTTGATTGTCAGCATCATTTAATCAATAAACTCAACTCAATTTTAAAGTTTTAATTGTTCCACATCGTTCTACATGTTGTTAACAAAAGAAGCGTCGTTTCACTCACTTGTACTTTTGTAATTGAAGAAACGTAAACACAAACGCTACTTTTATGTGGTGGAATACGTGTGAAACAAATAAAACGAAAGAAATAAACGACGATACATAAGTTCACCATCCTGTCTCCTGTGAGGTGAAATTTGAAAATTAGTAGTAAAGGAGAAGTTACCCACGACTTAGTTACCTGATATAGACAACAACGACAAGGGTGTGTATGTTGAAAGTAGCAAAGTCAAAAATTGCAATGTAGCGCAGCCGGGGATGTCACTGCCACATTATTGTGAAATGTTGTAGAGAATATTATGAGTCAAAAAATGAGATTGCAGTAAGGTAAACGATGTAGTAGCTGACCGGCTAAGCAATTTTTCAACTTTGGTCATCAGTATCTCAGGATGATTTGGATGAAGCTAAGTTTTTCCTTCGTCAGAATTTAATTTGATCTGTTCCCATTCCGTAGAATATCAGAACTATTTACAATTAATTAATTTTTATTGTAAAAAACTAATTTTACTGAAGCACTGTTTTTGGTGCAGTAGCTGACCACAAAAAAACGAGTGTTTTTATACCTGACCAGTCTTGTTGTAGTAGTTGACCGCTACAAAATTAAGACATTTTTCAAATTTTTCGCAATAATTTCGCATTATTCGACGCATTTTCACCAATTTAACCAATTTCAATGATAAAAACGCATAAAAACACAAAATATCAACGAATTCTAATCACAACATTTTGTACACAACAATGCACATGGAAGGTGAATTTGTCACATGAAAAAACATGTACGGAATTTGGTGCGGTCAACTACACAAACATGGCATATTTTTGATGCAATGTTTTGACCACCATGTAATTAATCAAATATTAACTTTTAGACGCTATTTATGTTAATCATATTAATTGTCGAACTATTTACTACCTCAAAACACCAAAACTTTGTCCGTTAATAATTCTTTTGTCAATAAAAACCTTAAATTAGACCACACCGATCTTACGATTTTCTTAAGAATTGTGCAACTTTGTACTGAGATGGTGCACTTGTTTCATTTTATGGTTTTATCAAATAAGTAAACATAATAATCGCATTATTTTCATGAAGAAATTAATCTTTAGGCTCTAAAGATTAATTAGAACGTAAATTTGCGTATTTTCATTCGTAATTATTTTCCAAAACTGATAAATAATGTAGCTGGTCAGGTACACCTGCACGGTCAGCAACTACATCGTTTACCTTACTATGTAAATCCCAGCAATGTGTCTACATAGAGCTTCAATAGATGAGAGTTACGTTAGAGCCGATAAAGTAATCGGATGCGTATTACCAATATAAACACCATTTTATACATCATATAAGTTTATGGTATTATACACTAATGGTGTATTTTAGAAGAGTAAAATAATGGTGTAGAACAAACTGAAGCTTCAAATTTCTGTACTAAAGCTTTTTGCGAGATTGACCGAATAAGGGATAACTGGAACTGTAAAATGACAAATCTCTCGTTGAATTAGTCAAACTACTCCAAACTGATTTTAATTCGGAACCAGACAAATATGTGTTTAACCCTTCAATCTACCACTGAATATTTACTTTGGAGAAATTTGTTACATTGAAAACATATAAAAAAAAATGTTAGAGAACGACTGTACTGAAATAACTCCATTGTTCGAAAAAGAAAAAAATTGCGGAAAAGTAAATTGTTCGTCGAGAAGGAAAGATATAAAAGAAGATTCAACAGACATTATCAGTGTTCGCTTACAAAGAAAACGTCACTGTGAGAAAATCTTTGCGACTGAGTAGAACATATTTTTTTCAACTAGGGATGTGTCTACATTGGATATAATAAGGAATGTCACACGTTTAGTGTTGCCATTCAAGACACCATTATTCTCAATTCAATTTTGTTTTCATGAAGAACATTGGAATGTGTTCACCAGACTAAAAATAACATAACAGCAAGCAAAATAGCCCGTTAAAAATAAACATTTATCTTTTTCGTTATCGTATACTTATAATAGCGGATCTTCAGATAAAGCTAAACTAAAATGCTTGCTAAGAAAATCGTAACATATGTAGCTTTGAAATTGCATACCGTGCATTTACCTCAAATCAATATCTCGTTTTTCCACAAAATAAGGCGACGACACCGATAAAAAGCACAAACAAAAATGTTTTTGCATTTGAAATTGGAAGTTGATCCATTTATGACAAAAGTAGAAGAAGAAAAAAATTGATGAAAAATATTATAGAAAGAAAAAAGAGAGAAAATGTCACAAACAGAAGACTATACCCATTTCTGCAGTCATTCAATTTTATTTATAGACTGCCGTCTTATTAGGTTGCGGATAAATGTCGACAGGAAATCATATTTGGTAGATTGATGTTACTGGTGCTACTATCATACTTATTATGTGTAAACGAACAGCACGATGGTAATGCAATAATAATAATATTAGGAAAATTCTTTACAAGATGTTTCCTATCTCTTCCGATGATTTTCTTGTCATCATACAAACAGATGTTGTGTAACAATTGACTAGTTGAAGTAAATTATTTAGAGATAGGAGATGAGAATATGGAATCGATAATTAGAATATGGATTTTGATTAGTAGAAATGAATGTAATATTCTGTTGACGCAGAGTATATCGGGTTGATTAAGGAACGATTAAAGTGACATGTAACACAGGTATTGTACTTACATGCTTCTCGGCGAGAAGTGTTCTCGCCATCAAGTAAGCACAGTTACCGCTGGAGAAATTTAGTTCCGTTAACAGTAACATTAGCACGCGAATGTACCTTTATCCGTACGCTAGAATATACTGACGACTACACTTTATTCGAGTTGTTTACCCGCTTAAACATTCATTCTGTCTACCTTAAGTATAAGTGTGAGTGGAAAAAGAAAATTCTAATTTACATCGAGTGTAGGCTTGAGGTATTGACATCGAGTTTTCATCTCAGAAAACCCCCCCACTTATTCCGCTCTATATCATGCGTATCACTATCACATGTAAATTAGAAGAAAGGGACTTTTTCGGCAAAAAATCGAAGATATACGGATAATTTAAAACAAAACTTTCTACAAAATGAATAAAAATAAGGAAATCAACAACGATAGGGATCAATATGACACAGACAAGTTGGAAATCTGTCGAAACGACCGTTTGAAATTCTACTTTTTTTCTGTAACCATAAAGAGGGTATTTCATTTTAAACGCTTCATGTCTTGTTACACAACAACCACATAGGTATTTTCTTTATTTCCTACGATGTTTTATTATTTTCAAATTTCCACATAGTAGCGGACAAAAGAAATCTTCATGGTTTTACATATTATGTAAACGATGGCCAAAATTCCTATATCACCTTTCCATACATTATTATAATTACAATGGCTCTCATGCACATTGCTCGCTCAAATTAGGACCCATATGAATTATTACATTAATTTTGTAAGCATGCTTGCTTATATGGGTTACGAAGAACCATTTTGTATGACTATTTTACATGCCGAAACTATTCCAACAACACAAATTTTACCATTGGTTTTGGAGAGAAATTCTTTTTGAAATTGATACATTCTAAGCCGTTTGTATCTAAAATGTTGAATATGAAAGAACCACATCAAAGCCGACTATCGTACGGTTAATGTTAGCTTAAAATAATATTTTGCGTTAAAATCTACCACAAATTTGAGTTGGTATTGAACGATACACGATACAGGAAACCAGAAAGTGAAACTGTAATATTCAGTGCCGGTTTAACCTGAAGTGAAATACGAAAATCCAGTGGCGCCGCAAAAGTTTAAACTTATTTATAGTTTGCACGATACAAACAACAGAGTTTTATCTTCGTTAATATGTAAATGGAAAAAGTTATTCGGGGTGGCTAAACGAATTTGCGGGATGTTTCGGTATATTTTTAGAAGTATTATGCAATTTATACTATTTTTGGAGTGAAACATTTCTTAGAGTAATGTTTGAGGAACGAGGAGCTGAACGTCAGCTAAATTCGGTCATCGAAATACCTGATATTTGAGAAATTTTCAACAACCCACTTAACATTTTTCTACCACTATGATATCCAACCTGTATAACTAAAGTTTTAAAAGTTGTTTTAAAAGTTTTCACAAAAATGTCCGTAGGCAGGGTTGTAGTCGAACAGGCATATAGTAATAGTAGATTACGTTGGATGCTGCGGAGGTAGTTCATTACATGAGGGATCAATTTTGTGATACGAGCCTAACTGACAAATGTGGTTTTAAGCAACAAGCTTTGGAAACGGTTATTTTGAAAAGTGTAGAGTTTGCATATTCGAGCCGAAGGCGAGGAATGCAACTACACGAGTCAAAATAACCGTTTCCAAATCGAGTTGCCTAAAACCACACGAGTGAGTTCGCGAGTTCACAAAATTGATTCTGAGTGTAATGAACTAAGAAGCATCCAATTTATGATGTTTTATTGTCTATTCACCCGGAATATGGTTGTTACGAGTAAATTGTCCCATTTTCCCAAGGACCTGACAGTTCAAAACCAAAGTGTTCAAGTAGACACTGGCAGATTCTTGAATATCAAAAGATTATTCTAAATTAACGAACAATTTCACAACATTTATGTCGCGCTATTTCATTCACTGCCAGACTAATAATAAACATAAAAAATACCGATAAAACAAAACCAACAAAAGAATTTGTTGTTGCATTGAAACGTTTATTAACGAATCTAGTCTGCTCATGAAATCAAGGTTCTGAAAGAACCAGGTTAAGACAACTCTGAGTTGATCACAAAGGCGGTGACACACAAATTGAGTTCAGCGTCTACGAAGTTTATATGAAAAAGGCAACTTAACAAAATTCAGAATTTTCCTAAAAAACATTTTGTTCGAGTTGGTTTCACACACAATCTATACTGAGTGCGTTATCAATTTCAGTGTCACCCGCCTTCGTGAGTGTTTTAACCGTATTAACCTGGTTCTTTCAGAACCTTGCATGAAATCGGCTCACACTTCTTCGTAACATTAATCCCGAAAGCATCAATGCAGGGACTATTTTTGAATTTTTTTTTTAGAATTTTGAGAATTCTTTGAGAAACTTGAGAAATATTTCTTTAAATTTCTCAAAATTTTACAATTTTTTTTTTCTTATTCTTCTGAATAAAAGAAAATTAACTTTGTTACGTGTCTAACGATGTAAACAATATATTAAACATTTTTGGAATTGATTTAGACAGCTAGTTTTGATAAATACTTGAAAACTGAATCTTAGTGGTGATTTGCAACACCAAAACTGTTTACCGTAGTCCAAATGACTTTTACAAAATCCGGTAGGAGATTGTTTATCTCGGTTAGGAGATTATTTAGACTTATTACGATTTCGCGAATCAGATCTGATGCGGAAGTAAGACTTTTTGATTTCTTTTTGTAAAGAATCAATTTTGTCTTCCAGTTTGCAGAACTGTTGTGCTGGATCGTAGTCATTGATATGTTGTTGAGTGTTGGCGAGTATTGAAGACTGATACTCTTTTTCGACTGTACGAGTTCTCTGGTTACTTTTTTGTCTGTCTGCACATAAAATTACATTGTTAAACCATGTTTTAAGCTTTAAAAAATGTGAGAAATTTTTGAGAAATTTGAGAATTTTTTGAGAATTTTGAGAAATCCGATTTCTCAAAAATAGTCCCTGCATCACTGGCAATACTACTGTTGACATGTTGACAAACTATTTCGACTGTTTTGTTTTTGTGAAGTGCTAGATTCATATTTTGCGTAATATTTGTCGATTTAGGTGGTGTTACAATAAATTTTGCTGTGAAGTGAAGTGAATACATGATAATGAAAGCAAAAGTGTTGAGTGTTTTTGAAAATAAGTGGAAAATGCAAATATTAAAATTGTTTGGCTATTGGTGTTCGCCGAAGTTGGAAAAATTGAAATTATGGCTATGGACAAAATGGCCGTCACTTTTAATTTTTTTTTTTTTTTTTTTTTTTTTTTGTTGAATTTCCGCTCATTGGTGTGCACTTAATTTAAGTCACGAAGTTTGTGGTATCAAATCTCTAAAACAACATCACGAGTCATTTTTTCGATTTCAGTGCTATAAATAGCTAACGAATATTTCATGTGATACATTTTTCCTAATAAGTAATGAAAATCTCCTGGTATGTAATAAATTTTCATATGAATTTTCCTTCACTTGTGATGTAATGAAAAAGTTCCCACATGTAACGACCGCTTTCCGCGGGTGGGAAATGTACATGTAACAACAATATTCCGGGTGGATAGGCAATAAAATATGAATTATCCATAAAATTAAAGAAGATCAGAGATAATTGGGGAATATCAGTTATTCTAATTTTACAACAAAAACATGAACGGTCTACGTGCAATGGCCCGGAAATACTCTCATTGAATTGCTTTTTCGGAAAGTTAAACAAAGTTTCTTAATTGGGCAAAATTGCGATATCCATATGAAGGTTTAAAATGTTATTTTATAATTTGTCTTCATTCCATTTATTATCACAATGTTTTAACATCAAAGCGAATAATTCGTTATAGCACATTAATATATGAAACAATAGCGACCGAAAGTCTTAGAATGTTTTGTCAAAACTTACCTTAAATAAACGTAAGATATTCGCCACCATGATAGAAACCACACTAAAGGATGCTCCAATGACGCCTGTAACTGGCTTGTGCGGTACGAATGTGGGTGGCATTCCATTTTCACACATGTATTCGGATAAGTCCTGGAATGAGAAAGGTAAAGCTTATAAAAAATGTATTTATGAATGAATGCGAAACGAAGTGGGGTATGATGTTTCGGTGTTGTAAAGACTCTCATCAAAGTAGAAAGTTTTCATCAAATGTTCAAACATCTAACATCCTTAGTAATTTATTAATTAATGAAATTGCCGAATCATTACATTGGTAATTGGTATATATACGTAGCCAACCATGCATGAATGGATCCGTACTATTAATAAATGTTCATGTTTGTAGTAGTAGTTGTAGATTTCCTTTTCCAACTTCAGTGTAGAAACTTAGCAAAATGGGATAGTCGAAAAACGAGATAGTTGGTGTTGCTTCGAGAAACTAAGAGAATTACTTTTCAACTTTTAATTGAACAGAAGAAAAAATAAACTTTGGTCACTGTTTCGTGGTTGGAAACGAGTGACAATTCTTATTGGCAATGACATGTGTAAATAGTTATTTGTTTACCAAGTGGAAAATATAGGAAATTCCAAGAGCAGCAAAGTTTGCGGCCAGAGCAAAGCGAGGTGAACTCGATGTTTTTCGTGTGTGCATTTTGCGAGAATTCGTTTGTGTGTGGAAAAAAACATGAAAAACAAATGTCACAAAAAAAGTATTGACAGATCAGAGGACAAAATGTTTATTGTGTTCCCGCTCTCTTTCGTGTAATTCTTGGAGTGAGTGGAATATACAATTTTCTCAACGCATTTGAGTGGACAAACAGGGTGTTTTGGCACATGAAAAAAGTATTAACCGGACTGTAAATGTTGATTTCAATTCAACTAGAGACTGTTTTTTTTAAGGTCCAACTAAATTTGGAAGGATCTTCCGTAATTCGGCTGATATCTCGCTTAATCTTATTGAGAAGCTTTTGCACTAATAATTTGTGGGTGCAATAAGTTCGATTAATCCATTGAATCTACATTTAAAATTTGTCAACGAATTGACACCCACATCTACAACTTCAACACCGTTACCACTTGTTATCGGATCAATATTTTAGTTTAGCGTCACGGAAACCGGTAAAAGGAAATGGAAATTGATTTATAACACAGCGAGAAAGAATTACATTACGAAATTAGATATTGATAAAACGCGACTGGCAACGTGAGCTAAACTCTGACTCCATCGCTATATATTGCAATCGAATAAACATGAGCGTTCCTGTCGTTAAGACACCGATGTTCTTTTTAAATCAATTTCATGTCCAGAAGGCTTATTTTCAATTGTGAATTGTAAGAGATTGATGGCATTTTTATCATTTGAAAGTAGGTAGATGGCCTCAGGAGTTTATGTAGAAGAGTTATATTATGTATACCTTTTCCATTACAATCGCTAATATTTACTTTAACTTACTTTAGTTACTTGTGCAATTCTTTCTTTATTTGATGTCGTCAAACCATTAAATAATTATGTACGTGTCTATATAATGAAAATGAGAACACGGATTTATTTAAATACGGAACAATAGTCAGTAATGCTTTGCATCAGCTAGATTCTGCTGTTTTATTTTTATTGACTATATATACCACCGCCTGTATACCGACTATATGAATGTTACTGTAAACTTTTTTTTTCAAAAATGTTATTACAAGCAATGTTTTTCAGTTCAGTTCCATATCCGTGCAATTTTCCCTAAACAAACAATGATGAAAAAACGGTAAAAAAAAGGGAGTGCATCTCACTGAGGGCTGCTCATAATCACATAATTAATTTATTGTTTTGATTTTAAAGCAATGTCTTTTAATGTCAGAAGTTTATTATTGTCCTGCTTTTAAATTCATGAATTTTTTGTTCAGTGGAAGTAAACAACGTAACCCAGTAGAGAAGCAGAGTTTATTGTTTGTGTTTACGTTTTGTATTGTGTTTATGTTCGATATTGTCTGCTTACAAATTTATGGTACATATGAAAAAAAAAAAAAGTTTTTTTTTGCCAACGTGAGGGAATAATAATAACTTTCACTGAATAGTCAATATTATGCTACTCCAAGGTAATAAAATGCATATATTTATTGTTTGCTTGCATGTTTATGTTTCATTTATTATTTTGGAAATACAGCATTTTGAATTTCGTAACATTTGATTTTACATTTTAATGCAACTATCGCTGTGTCGATCAGTATCGTCAGCCAGGAAAGAATTCTGGCTTCCCTCGTTTCATGCAGCAAAATGTTATTCCGAAAATTTTGAATATAAATTCCAGGCATCGCCGATGAGTCAATCGAGTGTTCGTTCATTTTTATCTTCAATGGGTCATTACTATTTCTTTTTAAATATTGTAAATTATGATCGGATAATCAGATAGAGAAATACAGCTGCTCTATACGACCAAGAAATTTTGTACAGATACCATTATAGATAACACTACACGCCATAAAAGCTTATAACAGTAACTTGATCCGGTTATTTTATTTCAAGTTTATATGCTGCATGCTGTCAATGTCCTTTTGTTTAACACACTTTTTATGCCTTGGGAAATGGCATCGTTCAAAAATTTTTATATCAATTCCTGAATTTAATGAAGTGAATCCCTTTTTTATTTTAAAATTTATTTTTCCTATTGTTATTTGTGAGCCCAATACCTTTTAACCGATCGGTATCCTCTATTGAAATTAAGTTATCCCAACAGCAAAAAAAGGGTTTCCCGTACACCTACGTTCATCCACATCCCAATCTTTTCACGATCAAATATAGCATCTACTTTCCGAATAAACCAATTTGAAACCCTATTTAGTAGTTGGTCTGATTGCAAATTCCCCATTTTTCTTTCTCAATTTTTTCTTCTTCTCTTGTTCCACATACAATCTTTGACACTATACATATATGTGAGTACAATAACAACAAGTCAATTTTTTATCAAAATTATATACCTTCAAAGAAGAATTTTATTTATTTCTGTTTCTCAAAGTTTTATATTAGTTTTGCCCATGGTGAAATTGTTTAACAATTTTATTACTTTATTACTCAATGTTAGAGCGACTACTGTTTGCCAATCGGCTTTTATAGATATTAAAGGAGCACGATGAGATATGTTTGAACCATATTTTCCCAAAAAAAATAACATTTTTTGCACAGTAGAGGGACGTATATGGAAAGAAATGGAATCTTTGGGGATTTGACCTCTATTTGTAAAACACATTCGAAGTTTGTTTCGAAAAGATACACGTCGAAAGGAAGTGTAGTCCCTTCATGCTAAAGTGCGGGTCGTTTTTGGTTGGAAATTTTGAAGTGTAAGATCTCATGATAATTGCATGCACTGATGCGTACCGAATGTGATTCTTTGTTTCAGTTTATAACCGGAAGTTAGAATTATTAGAATGACCGATTCGATTCGGCGTTAAATTAACACTACGACACCTTACTGAGTTTGAATTACATACAATGTTTTCTGCAACAAGCTGCGAAAAATTAACTTTTGAAATGCAAAACATAAAACTCTACCTTTAACATACATTCAACTGTATCAACTGTATCAACGAAAGATTGTATGAACGATCAAGTAGACTGCATTTATGTACGATTCAAAAATTTGTTCATTGCGATTATATATCTCAATAGCCGAATGGTTAGAGGTGTTGCTCGATAAGCATTGGGTCTTGGTGTCGGTGGTTCGAAATTTGGTCAGGGCAGAATTTGTATATACGTTTAATGGTTTAGATGTTCAGAAGGAGTGGTGAAAAGTGAATCCATTTCACCACTAGTAACGAAAAGCATATATGACAATCCATTTCACAACTAGTGGTGAAAAGTAAAACATAGAAAACCAGAGAAAAAAAGACCCTTCGGTCGCCACCCATATAACGTATGAAAAAGTTCAGTTTTCGTAGCGCAGTTGCAGAATTACATTTTCAAATTTTTAAATAAATCACTCACCCTTTGGTTGAAAATCAATTGAATTTTTACTTGTTGCACGTTTCAGTTTCACTATGCAAAATGTGCTGCGAAATTTTATTGGCAAAGTGACTTTGAGTCGGTTTTTCTGTTCTTTCATTAAATACGAAATTTTTTAATTGAATATTGCACAACTGTTGCTTCGTTTCGCAATTAAAACTTTGTATGTTGAAATTCAGGTACTGTCGGGTATTACTATCAATGGTATCATAATTGTGTGAGCAAAGAAAACATGAAAAAAGGTCAATACGTTAGTATAACCAAGAACTGTGCTCTGAGAAAAAATAGTTAGACATATTAGTGCTGTAGACTACTTTCGGGTCAGAAATTCTCACACAATGTTTGGTGTGTTGATATTTACCTTCGAGACAATTAGATTTTGTTTTAATGTTTTGTTATTCCATGATATCGTGATGTGAATATATAACTGATGCATCTAGTCTCAATCAACGACGTAGCAAAAAGAAGCTGCCAAAAGTCATAATTTGACATCATTTCTCATTTCTCTACCCTGTCAACCATAAAATTCGAAAGAAAAGGTTTGTGTTACCCAGTTGGCTGAACAAACTACCATTCATCGGTCCCGAATACTTAATATTCATATCACAAACTTATACTGTCTAACCCATGAACATTTCCACATTTCCACATTTTTGTTATTATGTGACATATTACAGTTTGATACCTCGAATGCATACTTGCATAATACCAATTTGACCGCATGTTGAGTGTAATAATTTCTCATTTTAATTTCATTTTTTGATCTCTTTTTAGTTATTGCAGTGACATTTTTTTTTACATTACCACCGTTAAATTGAACTACCAAATCGAACAGTTTAATAAATTGTTACATATACTAACAGTGACTCGTGGATATAATTTGAGAGCGTTTTTTGGTATTGAAGTTATTTTGGAATTTATGGTACCGTTCGTGCATATTGAATTGAAATTCTGCACTATGACTTATAAAATATAGTAAATTGACTGGAATATAATGTCGATCTATTGGCTGTTACCAAATTATATATGTGTCGAAGTTATATTAAAATTGCAGAAGTTATTTACTCACAAGCTGATGCGAATGCACGTACATGCTACAAATCCTCAATATTCAAATTTTATGATAGTTTTTACTTCGGAAGTAATTTCGAAACTTTTCATCATAATGTATTAATGCTGTACTCTTTTTTGATGTTCACACAAAATGTTTATTTTATTTGTACGAAAATCGAAAATAAAAATTTTATTTAAAAGTTTTTATCAGTTTAAAATATTTAAATGCCCATCCAATTGAATACAAGAATTTAATTTCAAAAATTATATATATTACATAAATGCAGGCGCCGACTGCACCAAACAGACGAGTGCCTGGGATCTGAATAAACCGATTCTATCCCGGGCTTAGCCCTTTATATATTTTATGGAGAAGTAGACAAAAGTATATACATAATGATGCGGAAATGGTTTATTTTGTGTATATTTGTACTGCTAGGCATTCCCTTAAATATCTAAATCAGTATATATTCTGTTTAAATACTGCATATTTATGGTAATATTTTAAAAACATTCAATTTATCGATCGAATATTTTGATAATCTGAACCAAAATAATCTGGAATAATCTACATGAGTCTACCCGATAGCTATTTTCGGTACAAGTATCGAAATCGTATTTTTCCTGTACTAAAACAATCTGAACGGGACAGAAGTATCGCAACAATTTGCTTGCACTTCAAAAATATCAACAAAAAATACAAATTGTTTCTGCAACCGAGTGTCACAATACGACATACTTTGTTGCTTATTTGAGTTGAGAAATGTAAGATTTTCCGCACTGCTTTTTTATTTCCACATCCACACTGATCTGCGATTTTCGAAATGTTTTGGTCAGTTTAAGTAGCTAAAAACCCTTCAATTTTCACTGGGTTCGCACCCCAGACCTCGAGTATGTGACCCATGTATTCGTGTCTACACGAATGCATAAACTAAATGTAAAGCACAATGTGTGTATAATGCTCGATCAAATTTTCATCACAGCGACGTTAATGGAGTGAATCACTCCGGAATCACTCCGGAATCACTGTGGAATAGTATTTTTAAACGCATGCTAAGAGGCTTTTTGTTTAAAGCCTCTTAGCATTAGTTGGGAACAACGTTTTGTTTATAGTGTGCCAGAAATGTCGTTTAGAAAAATGAAGATCACGCTCCTGTACATAAAATCTTGTTGCTAACTTGTGCCTAAACTGGAACTTTGCGCATACGATGCGTTGTCAACCTCGGCTTCGCCTCACATCTATTGCAAATTAGCTATTTTTGAATTGTTTTTTTTTGTCTATATTGTGACACTCGTTTTGCAAGACATTGCTCGCGTGGAAAAATCAAGGAATTTCGATTTGAAATGTTTGTTTTTTCTTGTTGCTTACATGAGTGAAATTTAAGTCGCGACGCCAAAAAAAAATAAAAATTATTAGCATTACAGTGAACGACATCTCAAATGTCTCACTGTCATTTTTTTTTCAGAGAATGTCATTGTGAGATGTCGTTCACTGTAATTCGGTTTGTCGATGCGAAAAAGACCTATTGTGCGTAGGAGTTGTACGTTTAAGATCTTCAGATTTGCAGAGGAAGCAGGTAAACTTTTGTTGTTATTAACCTATATGCTTGTACGTCATTTTTGGCTAGAAAATCTGTCCTCGAACAAAAAAAATATTTCACTCTGTGCGGAAATTGCCTTCATTGACACATAGAGTCCAAAAGTCATTTTTAGATTAATTTTGTTGAATAGAAAAATCTCACATTTAATGATGAATTTTTCTTTTCAGCAAAATGTAGCGGAAGTTAAATAAAGAAAATACAGTTTATTGCTAAGTACACGACAAAATAATGTCGAGCAAGTGGTGAAAACACATGGAGCAAATATTTCTTCTTTGAATCCTTCCTTGAACTACTAACAAATGAATCTTATGTGAAAAAATCTCTGAGCCGCAGTCGAATATAATCTGAAGTGCTTCCAAGTTTAAGAAAGGTGAGGAAATGGAGTAATGTTGTGTAGTTTTATTGGCTGTAGTATCTAAAATTTAAAAAAATATATTTCAACAGAACATAACAGAAAATGCGAAGCACGTGCTACTGTACACATATATCGTTTTGCCAACTTTAGACATTCTCGGCTCATTATAGATAAACTATAAAAAATAACACAAAAATAACATAAATTTAACGAGCCCAGCATTTCCCAAACACTGTACGCACAACCCCTATGGTATGCCTCAACTTAAACCATATTTTTATGACTTTTTTGTGCGTTGCTGTACACTTTATCTACGCTCATACATTTTTTCTTCATCTTATTACCACACTGCCTGGAAATGAAATGCCCTACAGAGAACCGATTGAAAGTTTTCTGATTTCTGTAACTTTTACCGTTCACCCAAACTTCATTCAACTGCTCGACAGATAAAATGCTTTTTTTTCGGGTGGCGGTTATTTTCCGGGTGTGAGTGATGGTTGTAACGTACATTGATGGAATTGTTTGTATTTTATACCTATATATCCATTCGTATAGATTGCTTTACGAGCATCTCATAAGCAACTGGGCGGAAGATTTCAAATTTCATGTTTTTACTTTCTTGTTGGCTACATATATGATATGTGAGTGAGATGAAAATGGAGTGAAACGAGGGCAAAAGGAGTCTTGAAAATCTATGATGCGTTACAAGAAAAACAAAAGTCACATAATATAGCGACAGATGATGTTACAAAATTTGATGTTATTAAGAACATATGTATGTCATAGCGATTTCAAATGTTGTTATGGAATCCATCGCAAAGCAATGGAACTGGTGTGTGCTGGTCTATATTATCCGGCATTATTTTATTTGTCTTAGAAAATCTAAGGATGAAAATGATGCGAATCAGAAACATTGTTTCAGAACGAAAAGCAAAATGACTTACTTTTGAGTTTGCCACTATCGCCACATCGATCCATCGTCGTACATACATATATTTACGTTGGATAAATGTCTAATGGAATGGCGAAAAATTGGAAAAAGAAGGAAATTCAACAAAGTCATCATCGCATATAGTAGGAGAATTAGAATGAAATGTATTGTAGCTCTAAGTAATTGGATCTTTGTTATTGCTGTCTATACATGAAAAGTATGCGATACATTTTGCTGATGCATATATAGAGGGTGATGTATATCTTTGATAGTGTTCACTTAATTTTGTTGATAGTTTTTTGCGTCAGCGAGACACTTCATTATCGAACAGAGAATTTTACTTGTCATGCCGCATTCATCGTAACTTTGCAGTTACAATAGAAAATCTTCTGTTTTCTATAGAATATTGTAAATCCACTATTTTTACCAACATTCATGAACGGCATTTGTTAAATATATATAAAACATAATCGACCATAAAAAATTATTTTTCTTTATTCGATGAAGAACTTCTGTAAGGCGTAAGAAATGTTATGGACAGGGTGTGTTATAAAGTCGTTTCGGTAGATAGATTGAGTTGTATGCTAACCTCAAATGATTAGACCTAAGAATTAAGTTTCATGTGAGTAGTAAATGACTCTTGGGATTATTTTGAAGTGATGTTACCCTCGGCTTTTTTGCCGGATACTAAAATGACCGAAACTATCACCTTTGTTGTCGCACTTGGCATAATCTTGTGAACTGATTTTAAAAAACGCACAAATTTTTTTGTTTTTTGTGTTTAATCGAGGGAAAGGCCAGTCACTACTTGCAAAAGTAAAAGTAACTTTGTAAGTCCTTTTTGTTACTAATAGAAAGTGGACTTTAAGTTTGAAAATTTAAAAAATCCGTTTAGATTGCACCAAAATAATTTATTGGACGACTATAGTTTCCATTGTATTTAACAAGTCATTATCAAGTCTTGAATCATTTTCTATTAGTATTACTAAGATTGTACGTGTTCGGCTCGAAACAACAACCGTGTTGCATCATCTTATGTATTAGATTCTTACGAAACTACATCTCAGGAGCAATGTTTGGTTTTTAGACGTTGATCTTTTAGACAACTGAACGTTTAATTAAATAGGTGGGTGTGACCATATTTATGTACAATAGTGCCATGGAACAGTGTAGAATTGGATTTTCAGATATATTTTCTTGTTACTATCTTGTGTCTACACTGTAGCTATGCCTTTGCGTATACGATGTGTTGTCAACCTGTGCTGACAATTATTGTTAAAATGATCTATTTATTGTGCAAAATATCCATTTAGTCGCATTTTAGCAAAATAGCATGAAACAGTTACTAGCAAAAATGAACCACAAAAAACATTCAATTCTGTGAAGAATGGCACCGCTATAGTCATCTCAATGCTTTTTAATAGTCCCGTACTTTGTACAGTTTCCGAAATCTGTTAACCTAAGAAACCAGCAGAGTTGGAATGATATATATATTTCTCGCTATGGAAAACATTATCTATCGTATGACAAAGTTTTATTGTTGAACACAAAAGTGCTGTATTTTTTTAGTTTGCGTGACAAACTGTACACAGAATAGAGATTATTTATGAATTAACTTCAGACAGATTGTTACGAAAAATTCGAACAGTTAAAAATAAACAAAACGACTATGGAACCTGAAATAAACATTTTTTTTTTCTTGCTCATCCTCATAATGTTGCGAAACTACGTATACTCACTCCATTGTCACCATACACTCTAGGAATAATAAATAAAGCATGTCTCGGTACAAAAACACAAAGCACACACACACATACATACTCAATGAGAAAAAAGGTGAAGAAAGTTTTCCAACTGTGCTTTAAAACAACTAAGTTCACGGCACAGCCAGACAAGTTTTCCTTTTTTTTAAACGAATTTTTCTCAGGGTAATCATAAAAGGAAATTTCAATTAGATTTTTTTTCGTTTTCTTTGTAACACACAACATATAGACACTACGTGGAACGGCACTTTGGCGAAATACACAAAAGTTTATTTTAATTTTTACATTAGACAATACCGACGGCCCGGCTCTGCTGTTTCATTTAATTGGATTCATTTTAATGATTCCAACGGGGGTAATTTCACTTTTTTCTTTTGGTGGATTAAGTTCATCGCGATTGTCTTATTTTGCTTATCATGTATATACAAAGGTATTTCATACTGAAGTTGCGTATTTTTTTTAAGATAATTTTATTCCAAGTCATGTTACACCGAAAATTTGTATACACTTCAAGTGCTTCACTCTAAAATTTACTTTATTACCGTTATAAAGAAAAAAGATCATAATTTTCCTGTGTTTATAGCGTTTTAAGTGATGCAACCCTTCAACAACACGAATAACCCAATGCTCAGTGCTAAAAATAAATATAAAATTTAATGAATATAATTACACTCGTAAACGAATTAGTGTCAATTTACGTTTCAAATACTCTTCACAACATGCACTTCCAACTGTTTTGTGGATGTTTACTAAATGTTGTTATTGAAATTAATTTAAAGTGGTATCACCGTGAAATGCTGTTATACTTATGTGAAATATATTCGAAAGTCTGACCAGGTGAACATGCAGAAATTTTATTTAAAAAAAAAGGAAAATTTTCCACTACAAGTTTTGCACTTTTTGTTTCGTAACTTTGCAACTTTCTGAAAGATATCCATTCCACAAAGAAGCTGTGTTTGCAGCAGCAAGTCGAATGAATAATGCGTACGGTAAAACGGAATAAATTGTACAATGTTCGTTGGAAATGTATGTAAAATTATTCAAAGTTGCACATGTCATTTCACAGACTTTGATATTGTAAATTCATGTTATGTGCAGCAAATTCAATCCGTAAAATCAGAGTGATTTTTTAAAGCGTTGTCAAAAATCTGAAAATACTCCACAGAATTTGAACCATACACATGCTATCAACTGAGCACCAGCATTCAATATTTCAATTTGTTTTAATTTGAAATTTGGTGTTGTAACGAATGAGCAATTACGTACACGAGTTTGCAGCAAATATCGATACTAAAATGGAAAATGATTTTGCATTGTTTCTATCGATTCCAAGCAACTGTAGTGAGATTGACCTCAAATAAAAGGCCATAGGGCAATTAATCGTTCTGATTAATGCTGGCTAAATTTGATTGATGCTGGCTAAATTTGCCAATTTTTATTATTTTCATAAACAATTATGATGCGTTAATCGAAGGAAATGAAACATTCCCCGACATATAACACGTTAATAAACGCCAATAAAATAAAATAAAATCCGAAATCAAAAGGCTTCCATAACAAAACATCATTTATTTTCCCAATTTATTACAATATGGACTGTTAAATCATTTCGTTTTTATCATCAACATTGACGTGTGGTAATTTCAGATGCATGGGATGTGGGGTATCTAGGTCAAAATGATAGATACTTAATAACATATTAATCGACTGAATTCAAGGAGTTTTCATTTCATTTTGAGAGGGTATGGGATAAATGTAGTATAGATACAGTCATTAAACGAATATAATGAAATTTATGTTACTTCCACTTCCATATAGAACTGATTTAGGTTGCTATGCTGAGTGTTAACTGCGTAATTGTCCGTCTAATCAAAAATTTATGAATTCTTTGAAAACTTTGATCGTATACAGAACATACATTAGGATCAACAATTGAAATGTAAGATTTTTCTTGATTAAAATTTGAAATCATTTTTATTACCTCTCTTTGTCAGAGATCTAAAACTTTGTTCATTAAAATGTTAATCACTCTCTTATGGAATGTTTTTTTACTTCCGCCACTTGTCAAACAAATAACTAGTCATCACTCGATGACATTCATTGACAATTGAAATTATGTTCAATTATAGGCCTTACCTTCAGCGCCTTTTATCACCGAAAAAGGACATAATCTACTATTTTCCATTGAAATTTCCGCACCAATTCCTTCTTTCTGCAAATCAGACAAAAAGCTCTTAAAAGAGAAAGTAGTGACGCAAGTTTTACATTTTCTGGTTACAAAAGTATTGAAATCAGAAATAGTGTGACGTTTAAAGTTGATAGTTGAAATTAAAACAATGCAAGAGTCATCTAAACAATAGAAATGTCTTGTAAATGGAGAGCTAAAAGTAGCCAAACCGAAAGACTGTGAGCTTTATACGAACCTTTGCCTTACGGAAGAGAAATTTCCCGTTATGCTTTATGAAACATTATTATCCTCTGCGATAAAAAAACGTATTGACGTCTCTATTTACTCGAGACTTGTACTAATACTCGGACAAGTACTAATACTCGTACACGTCTCTTATATACTTCGAGACGACAATAATCTACTAATAGACAGTTGCAATATGAACTATGATTATATTTAATTGATTGCTATACTGGCATCCGTCGTCACCACAATAACGATTCATATCAGTAGCAAAGGAAGCAAATTGTCTCGCATCGGCGTGATTCCAGTGAATCTAATTGCCGCGATAAAATTATTGAATTGTTCTTCACTTCAGATCAGCAAGATTCGATTATCAATTTGGTGAAATGCTAGCCTATAAATGTAAACAACTGTGTGTGATAGATGAATAGTGGTCTTAAGACCGACTGATTGCATTATCATACAAGGCGCACAATTATCTTTTCAATAATTCAGATTGTGTTTTTAATTATAACTTAGTCTATTATTGAGTTACATCTTCAACAACGGTCGACGGTCTAACAAATGAATATTGCGGAATTTTTCCTGGGATCTATTCCCTTGCTACTCCAATTTTATGTAGAAATGTACCGTGAAACCGACCTAAAAAATACGATGGTCGAGTTGGAAAGTGAATTTAACGTTCCAGTCGTAAAAAAATACGATTTCATTATCGGTGAGTGACTGTGCAAGCTACGGTTGTATAACGTACATGCTTGTTATCTCGTCGTTCATCTCTTTTGTGACTAATAACTTTTTTCTTCGCACAGTTGGCGGTGGATCCGCTGGATGTGTGTTAGCTGGGAGGTTATCGGAGCATTACAGTGTATTGTTGTTGGAAGCAGGAGGTTTTCGGATCGAACCATATTTGCATTCTTTCAAAACTTTCATGCAAAATGTTTTGTAGGCTCTCCTCCTCCTGCAACTTACGTTCCATATTTTACGGCTGATGTTGGGCGCGATCCATCTATCAACTACTTTTTCAACACTGTTCCCCAAGCTAATGCAGCGTTGAGTAGTGATGGGGTAAGTCGATGCGAAAATCCTTTTTATCTCGTCGTGCGAAGTGAATTTTCGGTTTTGAAAAGGTCGCACTAACTCACACTGGTCGCATGTTAGGAGGTTCAGGAAGCCATAACGACATGGTACATTCAAGAGGCAGTCCAAGAGATTACGACAATTGGGCAACGTTGCTGAACGATGATAGTTTCAACTACACGAATATTTTAAAGTTCTTCAAAAGAATGGAAACTTTTGTCGGGCCAAAGTATGGCAATGATAGTGACGGTAATTTTGTTTGTAATTTTTGTCACTGACTTGGAGCTTATGTAAAATGTACATGTCGTGGTAAATTGGTAGATTACTACGGCAACGATGGCCCAATTGAAGTATATACCAGTGAGCTTCCTATCCTCGGTACTTGGCTTGAAGCTGGAAGAGAACTTGGATATGAAATCGGAGATCCAAATGGTTTTCAAAGGGAAGGTATTAATTTCTGCTAAATTTGTTTGTCTTTAAACTGTTTGTAAATGATCAAATTGGTAAGGCTTCGCACCAATGAACGTTGCTAGCAAAAGTGGCCGACGGTCCAGTTCATACATTGAGTATGTAAAACCGTACGAACATACTAGAAATACACTGACAGTGCTGCCATATTCGACAGTATCCGAGGTAAATAATTTCCGACAAAAATTACTTCGAAGAAAGAGGCACTCCATCATAAGACATAATGGTAAAACTCAAACACTTAATGATTAGTAAAGGGTAGACAGTAAGAAGAAGACCAAGTAAACTACGTGAAGTCAAGTGCACGTAAAATATCAATGCTAGCGCATTAATTAAGTCACAGTCTTGCGCTCTTCGTTTTAACTTCAAAATCCACTTAGAAATCTCCAACATTTTCTTAAATTTTGCGTTAGATTTTATTGGACGACAACAAAAAGGCTTATGGAGTGGCCTACTCAAGACATGGATTCCCACAACTGGCCCATGCTGAAAAGGAAATTATCTTAAGCGCAGGAGCATTTTCTTCACCTTTACTTTTAATGAAATCTGGCATCGGCCCCGTAGCCGTTTTGAATGCTGCAGAAGTATGTACCAATCGAACGCATTGACCAATCAAATAATAAATTGTTGGGTGGGATTTCCATTTCTCTACTTCAGATTCCAGTCAAAGTTCCAATCGAAGCAGTGGGAAATAACCTTAGCGAGCATGTGTGTTTCATTATGACTGGATTTACGGTCAACGATACGTCCTTGTTTCCGGCAATTCGAAGTTCAGACGCGGAAAAAATCTTTGCAGAATACGAAAAGGGCGAAGGAGTTTTATCAATTGTTCCGGAAGGTCCTCAGTGCTTCATTAGGTCATCGGTCGCGGAGCCTGGATGGCCAGATCTGTGGCTTGAAATTGCTCCACATATCAGCATTGACGGCGAACAGGAGATCGTTTTCTTGAATGTAGTTGGTCGTCCGAGGAGCAAAGGAACACTTTCATTAGATACCGAAAAATACAGGGCCGGAATTAGAGACGATGTTGAATTGGCTTTAATCGATTACCAATTCTTAACACATCCTGACGATGTTACTGCTATGTTGGATGGTAGGTCAATACTTATTTTAATAAGAAAATTCTGTAGCAACAACGACTATCGCTTTTAGGCGTAAATTTCATTTTCCGAATAGTGGAGACTGATGCTTTTAAACGTATAAATTTGACATATTCCGCTCCGCCCGACCCTGCATGCAGTGCATTTACATTTTTATCGATCGAATATTGGAACTGTAAAATGCGACAAGACACTTATTCTTGGATTCATATGGTGGGTACCTGTAGGCTAGGATCTGATTCGGATGACTCGAACGCATCAGTCGTCGACACGAAATTCAGGTTTGTAAATCAACAGAGAGGAAAGTGAACACTCGAACAAATTTTCATTTTGATTGCACATCAGGGTTCGTGGTGTGTCCAATTTGAGAATTGTTGACGCCTCGGTTATTCCTGAAGTTACAAATGCCAATCTAAACGCGCCGGTCATGATGTTAGCCGAAAAAGCTGCCGAGGAAATTATTAACTTGTATGGGGCCCAATCTAGTACCACATCAAGCACCACAACAACAACAACTACTACTACCACACTTAGCCCAGATACAACTCCGGAATCAAATGGATCAAAATCGACTGTGAGTAACACAGTCGCATTTACATTAATTTCTGGACTTTTGCTTTCCGTATTTTACTTTTAAATAAAAAAAATGATGCGTAGGATGATGCTTCAAGTAGATCACACTTGGTTCAGTTGTCACTACTTACCTAAACAAAAAAAACCTGGTTCTCACAATCTTCTCTGAAAGACCAGGATAACCAATTTACTTGTTCTGTTAATGCAAATCCACCTAATCCACCTAATTCATTCTTTAATTTTATATCAGCGACTGTGTAACAAAGAAAACTAAAATTTACTCGCAACGGGCTGACTCACATGAATTTAATTACCCAGATAAATTTACGAATTATCAGTCAGATTCGACTAGCCAATCGATGGAAAGGTAGAAACAACACACTTCAACCATGAGTGGCACTCCAAAAAGGGTACTGAAACTTGGCAGTATGTCAGCATGTCACACAACTCTAAAACACTGTAAAACCTTTCAGGCAAAATAGTACTCTATTTGGCAGCTGCTGACTATAATCACTTTTGCTTGAAGTGCGTTGGTAGTACACATTAAACGAAAAACTATGTTCGACAATGTTCGTAAGAGCAATTGATCGCTTTATCAAATCATACAAGGCGAACTTTTATCTTTTCATAAATACACTTTTATCAGACAGATTGGAGGTGTTAATTATATAGGTGGCAGACTTGTCAAAAGAAATAGGTTCGTAGCTCATCATTCTGAGCATCGTTCCCAACGGTAAAATTATAGTATTCAACGAGCACGCGTACCCCCATACCACCAATTTTGTTTTCTAGAATGTCTTAAAATGACCACCAGAACCTACTTACAAAATTTGAATTTTTTTTCCGTAATTGGACTTGCGCTATGCTAACGCGCGCCAACGAAAAGCTTATTCAATTCATCGATACTGATTAGCCGGATAACAACCTTTCATTAATTGAAGTGGAGAGAGTGTTGTTGGATACAACTTAATATATGACGAAATTCTGAACAGACAACTTTACCAACTCGAACTCGTAGATACCCAAGTTAATGCGTACATGCAAAATCATTAATGAAGCCCTGCTTAATATCTAGAGATATCAATATATACCAAAATCATCACAATACCATCTGTATGTAGCGTTAATAATTCCGTTCTATTGTTAGAGTTCACAGGTGTAAGATCGGTGTACGACTTTTAATTTTTGTGAAAACCTTTGTACTGTCGCAACAGATGTGCTTTTAAGTTCTACAACCTCATTACAAATCATACCAAACAAATTTTTGAAAATTTACGGAAACCATTGTTATGATGCTCTTTTGTACAAAAATATCGGTTTCTGATTTAAAAACGGCTTTGCAGAAATTTCCGCATTTCAGATAGCAAAGGTGTTTATTTGAGAAACAGGGTTGAAACATCGTCTATACAATTAAGGAAATAATTGACTCTGGAGCTCTCAGAACACTCAGAGCTCAAAAATTCCTTGTACAGAAGATGTCTTATCGTAATTTATATTGGATGTTGATCAACAACAGTTAAGGTGTTTTTTCTTTAATTCGGAACCTATTTGAGATTTTTTAGGATTTTGAAAGTTATCTATGTTTCCAGTCGGTTAAGTGTCTAGTTTATGATATTTTGGCGCAAAATTTAAACCGCCATGGCGAATTCAAATTTTGCGCCAAAATTATGATATTACTAAGAATTTCTTAAATCTCACTTAATAGAGTGAGGACATTATTCTCCCATTAATTGTTCATTAAGCGAGTCGCCCCAGGTCAACTGTGAGTTTTGATTTTTCATTTTCATTTCCGTGCTTACACCTACATAATAAACGAGCTATTTGCCTGGGAATATCGGTATCTGTGAAAACTCTGATCACTCTAAAATTGTGTTTTCATGGTGAACTTACTCTATAACTTTTTACGAAAATTTTGTCATGACAAAAATAAATTTGGACAACCCTTACACTCTTCCACTCTTAACATATACTTCAACACCTCCAACGAAAGATATTGTTGAACCTTTTTGAAATGAGTAAAATAACATAAAATGCAAAAGTGACGATTTGTGTTTCATGCCTTTTCGTAATGAAGAATGTAGCATTTAGAAACGATGGAAAATCGTCATAGTGATTTTCCACTTTTCAAAGTTCGACATAACGCTGAAGTTCTGCACACACACACAGAAAGAGAAAGAGAGAAGGAAGCATAATAAACCTCGACGTTTACACAGTATAAGTATAGCTATATACATATTTGAAATAGCTGAGTGGTAAAATTTTACGATTTCATTTGATTTAATGTTATCGACTTGCCACTGTATCCGAACTAAAACACCGAGATGCTATGTTTATTCAGCGTTGAAACGCTTAAAAATTTCGCTTTGTATAATAGAGAAACAGCAGTGGGAAGTCTACAGGAAATTGCAGACTTTTGTAAAAAGAAAAAAGATAAAAGTAGCACCTAGCATGTGATTACCAGGTATAAATTACTGTCTGTTACATAAACGGAATGGAAAAACCGTATACCACGAACGTACTCACTTCAGCTAAGATAAATAGTAATTTGTGCACAGAAGAACACCTACAACAACATTATCATGAGAGTATGCAGTCTGACGTCGAGTTCAAGTAATTGCGAAATGTTGTAGAAAATATTTAATTTGATTACAAAAGCTTGCTGTTCCTCTAGTAGCGTAAATTTTTAATCTTGTAGTAGGTGGAGTATGCAATATCGCTCACAGTTTCAAGTTTGAATATTTCTGTATGTTGTAATCATGCAATGATTTACGTAAAACATTTCAGTAAAGTTGAACAAAATATACACATTTGACCCGTTGAAACGGTCAGGATGGTAAACTGGCACCTCATGGCGAATGGCTAATGGCTTTATGTACAGCAAAATGAATGTTTAGAGAAATTAAGGGAAAGATTGCTAAAGAACTTGAGACGTTACTTTAGTCAAATGATGTGATTTAATTATTAAATCTTAATAAACCGTTTCCGTTTTTAAAATGTTATAAATGAGCTACAATCTCCCAACCATTGTGAAAAACATTCTTCCAGTAACACTTTCAAATTCCCATCAATGCATTCAAATGAGCTGCGAAAGGAACGAATTAATGTCGTTGATGGAAAATCATCGCAGAACGAATAATTGTCACCGATGAAAAATACCTTCTTTCTATACGTGCTCTGTTAATTGTCAAACTTTGCTCAAAATATAAAATTCAATTCAAAGTGAAAATTGTGTGAGGTCACCGTCAAGCACGTGTAACTCTGAAGGAATAAAAATGTGGGCTCATGATAGTAAAGGCGCGCTAGTCATAAACGTTAATATATGGCAGGACTATTTGTCATCGAAATTCCACTTCGAATGTAAACTAAAGTTCTTAACCAATCTGAGACGACAGAAAAAAAAACAAGTTTTCATTTGAAAGATAATCGAGAATGAGAAACGATGATACAAAATTTCGCCGAAGAAAATAGCGTATAAATATAAATGAGAAATTTCATGTGGTACACAAATCAAACATAAGGCAATGTATAAGAAATTGGGTAAAGAGCTACGGGTTTTAAATAAATTTATTATGTGGGAGAGATGGCATGGGGCGGCGCTGAATAAATATATGGTAAATAGAAGCAGAAAACACGAGGAAAAACAATACTTTTCACTTGTCTTTAAGTCCATAAAAATAAATTATTCGCTGTCGAGCGATGCTTTCTTCGGGTATGAGTAATGTTCTGGGTATAGTATGTATGTGAGAAATTTATATTTTATGAAGCTGCTAAAGGTTTAGGATTTATATTACTTAAACATTGAATTTGAATGAGCAGCCATAATACCAAACGTGTTGTGTTAATTACGTTACATGAACAGTAATCCACGAAAAAAGGAACAAGAAAACACATGAAACACAGACAAGTGCAAAACATCATCATCAAAAGACCTGGAACTATATTTTTAAAAAATGTGTCGCATTTCATTTATAGGCTATTTCAATTGCATAGAATTACCATTACACTAATTTATTATATTTAGGAATTTTCCAGGGCTGGTAAATTAACTATAAATAAACTCGGTTAAGAGCCTTGCTTGTAGTTTAATTCTCTTTATGTGGATCTATGCAAAAATTCAAATATTCCTGAAACCAAGAAACCACTTGAATATTTTACTCTTTTGTTAGATTCTGCACAGCAAAACATAAAACGCATTATACTCTCTCGAAGTGGGTTATTTATTGCATAAGGCTAACATTTCGTTGGGAATGTTTCCATTGAATTGTTTGTTGTATAGAATTATGCAATTGAAGGAAAGGTAATTTAAATTTTTCTTAGGAAGCCTCCTAATTCAATACAATTGCAAAGAAAGTACATCGGTTGAACAGTTTATTCGCCATCTATTCATTTTATCTCTTTCTCGAATAAATTAAAAATTAAAACTCTATGAAAACGAAACTTAAAACGAAAAGTGATACAGTGACTAACATGCTAAAGCCAGTTCGCGCATGAGTAGGAAAATCAGTAAATTTTACACGCTGGGAACCTCAAGAACTCTCAACAATTTATAGTACATTACGCCCCCTTCGGGATGTTTTATACCGTCCCCAAATGAAAAAAAAAAAAATAATAAAAATTTGGAATCACATACGTACTGTTTTTTACGTGATTAGGCAATGTAAATGCATATTTCATATGAGCGAACACGTAAATTGCCATACTCAGCAAATAATATTTACTGCCAATTGACAATTTTACTTCTAGGACTAGATTACAGATGTAATGCCTTCAGGCTTCATGCGAAAATGTTTGCATAAATTTAAATTCGTTATGAGAGTAAACAGAGCGCGAACTAAAACAGTAAAAAACGCGTTTAAAAAATAGCCGAAAGGAATATCAGTAAAAAAATTATTTTCTCCCTCGAATAACGAAATTAGAAATTCAATTTTTAACCGGACACAATCATCTGGGCATGTTTGCTATTGCTGGAAAACAAAATAGCTAGAAATCAAACTGGCATTAAATATACATCACAATATTGTATGTTTTTATATATTATACTGTTTCTATTCCATTCCCGTCTAAATAAATCGCAATTTCCTGCTCATCATTTTAATGTTTAGTTCTTTTGTAACCAATCTCTTCGTCACAAAATAAACCTTCGATCTATCATTGATGCGATATGCTTGTTGTCGAGCATTTGTATTATATGTCCAAATAAATAGTTGACGCTGTCGTTCAAAAATGTCATCTGCTAACGACACCAGCTCTAAAAATTAGTGCCAAGGTCTGTATTACAACTTTCGTTTGTAGAAATAAACGTAAATCTGATGACGTTTTACAAATCTGAGGAAAATGTTTCGGTGAAAAGAAGTAAAAGATTATGTCTCCGAACGTTCATAACAATTCTTATTATTTTTATTATAAATGGAATGTTTATTGATAAATAGGATGTAAAGCTCAAGTATTTTCTAATAGACGCTACCGGTATCACATTAGAAATATTAGAAGAAAAGAAGCAGTTGTTCTTGAACGGAACCGCATCGAAAAGGCAATGTTAGATCGACAACGTATAGTCTTCGAAATCTATAGAAATCTAAATCATTCTCAAAGCATTTACAAACATGTTCATCAAAGATATGTCAAGCTTTCGGCATGAACTTTAACAGTATAGAATCGTAACAATTAAGTCGTTCAGCACCGATTTGCTAGTTATCCAATTTATCAAATGAGGCCATGAAGAGCAAACGATGTGTATCCTTTTTAGAACTTTTGGTCTATATGTTTGTGTGAGTGGTGGCTTGTATATTAAGAAAAAAGTGGTTATCATCATTTTGCACTTTGTTGGTGTTCGTATTTCGTTTATCACATGACGATGAGGGAAGGACATTTGATGGTGTAACTTAAGTATGAATGATTTTCTGGCCAAAATATTAAATGTCCATCAATGGTTATGGATTGGGGACGTTAGCATGCAATTTGTCTAACATTAAGCGTCCCTATATCGATCAAAATAAAATGACATGAAATTAACTCGCTGAACCGTTTCCTCTCTATAATTAAAATAAACGAAGTGACTATTCGCACGCGCGTGCGATTAGTCTTTCCTTCGGCCGTAGGCTATTCGCACGCCGCGTGCGAATAGTCACTCTTATGTTTGTTCACTATTGGGACGCGCGTGCGAATAGCCATTGTTACAGGTGTGGACTATTGGGACGTGCGTGCGAATAGCCAAACCTACAGGTGTAGACTATTTGGACGCGATACAAATTCGTGGAAGATGATTTCACGGCGCATAAAAGATTGGATCTTGGCTTTCAGCAAAAAGGTGTGTGAAGAGGTATTTACACTAGTTTTATGAGAGTTTTAATGACCATTGCCACAGCTGATCCCCATATCTTACGGAGCAACGGCCTCCAGCATCGGCTAATCAGAAATATGATACTTATGCATAAGATTCGATAGCTAGTAGGACCTAGAGGCTACATGTAATGGGGATAGTCTGAACTTCGCGTCTGTCATGATGTCTAAATAAGTTAGCTGACACACTAACAAAGGCACTCTTCGAGCCAATATATTTAAAAAAAATTCGACTCTACTGACGTCGTAAAATACCGGTTTCTTTGATTTTTTTTATTTCAAAAAACACCGCTACTATTGTCTCCCCAAACATACAGGAAACATACAATATTTTTATAATTTAATTATATTCTTCATACAAAATAGAACAATTCTGCGTTTTCAGAATTTATTTTACGAAAATTAAAATATTTTAAAAAACTATTTTAAAGAGTTTGCACTACTTTCTATTAAATATTCAAAAAGGCTGTCAAGAGACTGTCATGAGACTGTCAGTTTTTTAGAACAGTTTAGAGCTTTCATTTACTAACACATATAAACAATAACAATGGCACATCGGAGCCATGTCATAACAAAGCCGATTGTTGATATTGCTATGTTAAATTTGATGTTAGTTTTGTGGATTTTCATTTCAATTTAAAAAATATAAAATTGCGTTTTTTCCATATGTTGTTGCAGGATTATCTCACTAAAATAGGTATTATTTATCAAAATAAATTATAAAAATTTGCTGTTTCCTGACTAATGGGTGGGTCGAATTTATACTTTGATTTGATTGTAATTATTCATCTCAATAAATTTAATCACGAAGGTATGTTGTCATTACATGTCAGGTACTGCTGACTTTGTATGGAGAAATGAGGTTTTTCTCACATTATTCGTTTTGAACAACAAATTTCGCGGACCGTGCTACAAATTATGACATTTAATTTTCTAAATATTTATTGTGAAATTTTCCGTGAAATAAAGAGAAATATTGACGGCTCCACTCTACCTTTTTAGTGTGCTGTCTTTCGCGCCGGATAATTGAATATAAGTTGTATTAAAGGCAACTGTCATACATCAGTCTAAATTGAGACTATTTTGAAAGAATGTTGAAATTGAAACATATCAAAAATGAAGATTAAAAATGGGCAAGAACAGTTATTCCTTTTAAGCAATGACACTAAAAAATTGTATTAATCATTCAGCTGATCAAAATTGTCATTTACACACTCATAAATACAGTGTGAATACATAATAATAATTTCATTTATTTGTCATAAAGACCCTGAGCTCATCTTCACACAACGTTTTCTTGAAAAGCAAGATACATTTAATACTGAAGAATCATGCTACAAGTTGTAGAGCCAATCCTACAGGTGGAGACTATTCGGACGCGAGGCAAATTCGTGGAATATGATTTCGCGCGGCCAACAACCAACCAACATAAGAATGACTATTCGCACGCGGCCGTGCGAATAGCCTATAACAGTAGGAAATACTATTCGCACGCGCGTGCGAATAGCCTATAACCGTAAGAAAGACTATTCGCACGCGCGTTCGAATAGCATCGGCCTAAAATAAAAGTGTTGTTGTTGTTTAGGAAGCTAATATGCAACCAAATTTTGGATCATTTGTTTTTATGAATTAGCCACATTTCATTTGTGGTCGTAATTCTTTTGTATTTTGTTGGGGGACAAAAAATTATAACAACGGAAATTTGTTTAGAAAAATGATGATTTTTGATGGATAGGTTGAGAATATTAAATAAAAAGGTCTCGCTATTAACAAGAACTGGGACTTCGAAAAACAAAAAAAAAACCTATATCAAAGATGACTCCGTCTAACTTAAACTTGGGTTGTCTAATTCAGATTGATAGATCCTTAGATACTGAAAAATCAAGTGCATGAAAGCTAGGTTTAGGTGCGTAAACGTAAATTTAATTGACGAATATCAAGTCATAGTTTGTCAAGTCACAAATACTTGAGCTCACAACGGTTTTTCGTAGATATGGCCCGTAAAATGAGCCATTACGCTCCCCCACAAGAGCCATTACGCTCCCCCATTTTCACTTTTTTCTTAAAGGCAAGCAAGAAAAACATGTCTTACTTGGATATTTGTTTTTTAGTTTGAATGGGAAGTTAAGTTCGAAGCAATGGCGAAGACTTTTAACCCCACACGTCAAAACTACAAATTTACAACCAAGGCAGTACAATACTATTGTGTCAATCAGTCTCTTTTCATAAAAGTCTCAACACAGTACGATTATGGTATCGCATAAATTTTACCCACGCCCTCTTATATCGTCACGGTCAATTCTGATTGGAAATATCTTATTACCGATTCTCTGAACGAGGAAAAAAAAGAATAAAACAAAATCATATTTTCACCATTCTCAATTGAGCGCGTTTTCTTAAACATCTCGATATCATGAAATGATTTCCATACCCAATAGAGTACACATTTTATATAATATTATTTATACACACTGCCCACAAGCTACGGCATCAGCTCAACAAACTTATTACGAAAAATCTTAAGAAGCTCTGCATAAAGTGAAGCAAGATGGAATCGTATCCAGCAACTTTATATTCTTGGGGGTGGTAGAAGTCTCATAAATTCAGAAAATACATAATGGATACCACGTGGTACATTTGTACAGTGACTGAAAGAGTGTATGATGTTGATGTTGGGTATTTTTTTGTGGTATTATACATAGGTAACGTAATATGCTTAAAAGACGTTTTTCGGTACAAATGAATATATAAAACCCACTATTAGCCCACAGATATGAAAATGTGGTTTTTACATAATCATTTCTTGCTTTGCCAGCATCTCTCTATCTATATAATATTATTTCAAGTCTACAAAACGGCATTTATAATATCAGTCAAATATATACCACTTGAAGTGTTTAAATTCTTATTTGCGATTCTGATGATGTTGCCGGCTAGATTTTGAATTTGATTTACGGCTAGTTCGCCGTAGTGAATACTAAACGAATTGTTTTCTTCTATGTGAAAATTCCAATTATAAAGACGTCATAACACTGTAATTCGTTACAAATGGAAACTTGTTGCGCTTGATGCAGTTGTTACAATGCAGTCACTGATACCAATAAAGTTTCAAAAAAATGATAAATCTGGAGAAATAATTTTTTTGCGACTTTAATCTCTTTTCACACCAATAACTATTATATCCGTACAAATCAATTTCAATGCCCCATTTGTCTTACTGAAAGAAACTAACATAATTTCTGGCATCTATCCAAAGAAAACCACAACCGAGTAATTCACTTTCTCGTTTAATTGCAACCGATGAATTAACCCATAACCCACGAATTTATATTATGCACACGATCCCTTTAAATACGCTTCGGGTAACATACCAAAATCCGAGAGGTGCTAGTGCGAGGTGGTCTCTGTGTTAAAGAATACATAAAATTGAGTATACGTTTTTCAATGTGTGCAGTGAAGCGGAACTGACTAGGAAAACTGGGTAAATAAAACTGAGCAGCGCATATTCCATATGTGAAATGCACATCATGTTACAATGGGGGGAAAAACTGTTGCAAATTTCATGAGCTTTTTTTTCTGCTCAAGTAATGCACACCATCCATTTTTCAAATATGTGTATGCACGTATATCCAGTACGAGCTGGGTATAAATGCACTCATAAATAGGTCAATGGAATTTCATTGCTCAACACACTCTTTTTTTTTGTTCAGCAACACTGGTCATGTCCTCTTAACTTGCAAATGCGATTGTCGCTGTCTTTTATTGTGTTTCCGTTGCACTTTATGCAAAAAGTGCATACAAATGAATATGTAGGAAATATGATATGTTGTTTCGTGGCAACGACATGTGTTTGAAAAAAGAAAGTCAAATAAATGTCTCAGTATATCGAAGTAGTTTAAGTGAAAATTCGATTTTTGGTATGTTGTCTGTAGGGCACACTATTAAATGCTAATGTTATTCACCATTAAGCCGATAAAATGTCACTATACTATGGTCTGGTCGGGACGAGTTCAATTGGAATATGTTTCTTGCAATAAATCACTCGTGTTCAGGGCTATTTAGTTGAATTAATTCGCTTAAATTCTCCAAATTCGTAAAAATTCGCCAAATTCGTAAAAATTCTCCAAATTCACGAAATTCGCCGAATTCATCAAAATTCACAAAAATTTGCCAAATTCACGAAATTCGCCAAAATTCTCCAAAAATTTAGCCGACTTCCTAGCTTACCAAGGAGTACTTTTATATTCAATTCGACTGTATATTTGTCCTCACAAAGAAACTCAAGAAAAAACTAAAGTGGGATATTGTTCTGATCTTTAATTTTAAGAAAATATTATTCACTATTTCCATAAATGGAACGACTTCTATTCATTTAAAATACTTGAAAAGTAGAACAGCTCTACTCGAATATTTTCAGAAGAAAATCGAAAAAACTTAGACAGGATTGTCTACCGAGTCGCTCATTTCACCATCAATCGAACTTCTGATACGTTGATCGTTGTCATCCGTTCTATCGTTATCGTTCGGGCTTTAGGTTCAAATGTCTAAAGCTTTAGCGCGACCAAAATAACAACCAAAATTTAGGAAGTCACAGTAACGAAGGAGAAAATGGATATTGAACTAAACAATAATAGTTGGCAGTGTCGAAACTCTGCAATATGTCAATTTCTAAATTTCTAAATTTTGGGATGACAGATGATTCCTCGGGCACATGCTAACTCTCATCTGATTTTTTGATGGATCTAGGTTATTTTCGACATGAGTGACGTGTTCCAAGGTTAGATCCTAAATTTTGGGATGAGAGATGATACCTCAAGCACTTCCTAACTTCCATCGCATTTTTAATGGTTTTGGGTTATCTTCGACATGAGTGAGGTGTTCCAAGATTTGTTTCTAGATTTTGGGACTTAGACTAATTTCTCTAGAATTTTTTAATTTCATAAGGTCTTTTGATGTTGTCGAAATGACATACTTACAAAAGTAGTGATATCAGTCAAAAAACCCTTAAAGGGTGAATGTGACGCTAGTTCTTTATCTTACTTACAAAATAACTGATATCGCTGAGGGTGACGCATTGTGCGCCGTACGCAAAAGTTTTATCAACCAAAAATTGACCCAAAAAATTTGTAAAAGAAAATTTTACAAAAAGAAATTTGCGTCACAAGTGGCAGATGTTGAGAAACCTATTGTTAGGAAAATGGTTAAAATTGTATTGAAGGAATTTACGGAAAAAACCGAATCACTTGTGACGCAAATTTCTTTTTGTAAAATTTTCTTTCACAAATTTTTTGGTCAATTTTTTGTTGATAAAACTTTTGCGTACGGCGCACAATGCGTCACCCTCAGCGATATCAGCTATTTTGTAAGTAAGATAAAGGACTTGCGTCACATTCACCCTTTAAGGGTTTTTTGACTGATTACGACTTTATCATCTTAGGAGTCAATTCGCCAATTTCTAAGACAATTGGAAAACTAGCTCGCTCTGATATTATTGAGTTATAGCTCACTCGATTCGTCGATCGATTCTAGCTAACACGAATATTCCATTTAAAAAAAAAAAATTCACTTTGGGTTTTGGGTGTAATGTGTCTGTCATGTGATGTCAGGGGGTGGTCAAAACACATTTTTAGCAATAACCTGAGGAATGAGCAACCCGAAAAATAAAGCTGAGAATTCTGAATTTGATTGATATAGGCCTTTTTTGTCTCAGTAGAGTACGTTTCTGTACTTAAAAGTACTTTTTCGCAACAAGTGACGAAAAGTAGGACTTTCCGTTGCCTTTATTGCGAAAAACGTTGTATACAACTCGATGATAAATGCTTTTTAGGCACAAGATGTGTATTGTCACACTCGGCCTGCGGCCTCGAGTGACAATCTAGACATCTAGTGCCTAAAAAAGGATTTATCACTCGTTGTATAAATAACTATTTCCTAACTAGTGTCGTCGTCGTCGCTCATTTTCCGCGTCGTTTAGGAAAAACGTTATTCCTAACTTATGCTAAAAGGCATTTTAGCGAATTTACTCACTCGGCTCCGGCTCGAGCTGGAAACGTCTCATTCGCTAAAAAAGCATTTAGCATGCTTTAGGAAAATAACTAAATCGATTGTGAGGTCTTAGAGATTTTCGTGAGGCTTTATCCGACATCATTTTGAGATATCCTTGATGTTGGTGAGGTTTTATTGGACTGTTTTTTGAGATTTTGGAGATGCTCGTGAGGTTTTTATGAGACATTTTTTGAGAAGGGAATTGAAAATAATCGTAAACCTAAGATAGATATTTATATTTTTTTCTGAAGATATTTTGGATAAGATTAAAAAAAATATAATCCAACAATGGAATGAATCAAACGCTTGGTTAAATGTTATTCCATCCAAACAGATCGGTACGTTCCTCGATAATAATTCCGTCAGAGTATGTATGGCACTTAGAATCGGAGCTCATATTTGCCGTCCTCACATTTGTTCGTGCGGATCTTCAGTGAATGAACTCGGAATTCATGTTTGAGCTGTCAAAAGAGCGTCGGCAAGTTGTCAAGACACTCGGAGTTGAATAGGATCTTATGTCAAGCGCTATCTCCAGCACATGAACCACCGGGCTTGTTTCGGGATGACGGCAAGAGGCCCGACGGATTGACTTTGGTTCCTTGGTTGAACGGGCGCTATCTCGTTTGGGAGCCACCTGCTGGACACTTTGGCTCCCAGCCATCGCGACATCTCGTCTAGACAAGCCAGACGCACCGCCGAGCTCTCTGCCAGAACAAAACACAGCAAGTACACCGAACTAAAAGCCAACAATTACATCTTGAACGCCTTTGCCGTCGAAACTTTCGGCCCTTGGTCGTCCGAAGCAATAGACTTGATAAACAAAATCGGTCCCATGCTCAACGAAGTGAGCGGCGACCCACGTTCTCACAGTTATTTAGTGCAGCGCATCTCCCTCGCCATTCAGAGAGCCAATGTTTCTTGCGTTTTGGGCACGATTCCCCAATCTGCGAGCCTTAATCAGATTTTCTATTTATAAATTTTGAACACAACCTGTATGTACATGAATGACCTCAAATAAAAGATTTAAAATCCAACAATTTTTAATTACAAAGAAAATTCGTGAAAATTCGTCAAAATTCGCCGAAATTCACCAAATTCGCCAATTTGCCAAATTCTCCAAATTAGTAAAAATTCGCCAAAA
>NW_023503469.1:0-9138 GCF_014529535.1 Bradysia coprophila
CGAATTAATGAATTACGTAGCAGCCATCCAATGTAAAAGGGAAAAGAAAAAAACAACGCACACCGTCAACGGGCTTTTCACTTAACCAGGAATACAACGATGCACCAGTAAAGCACTCAGTACAACGGGAGAACGAGAGATGTCGCTCGTAGATGCTATCTCAGCCGCAAACCAATGAGTCGATTCGATCAGATGTTGTTATAATCTGATTGACAGAATCAAAGTGTTGACAGAATCATGGTCGTCCAGAATCCACAGATTCGGAATAGCTGGATCCTCTGAATAACCCTGCTTATGTTACTCGCACTGTGGATGCTCGAAACGAGAGGTGGATCTGAGATTTGGACCATTAACGGCTACGTGTTGCCCTAAAAAATGTTTCGACTTCGTCTGTAGCTACACTTCCACATCAAACGTGAATGACAAAACTGTCTGTAACCGTTATCGAATCAACATTTCAACTTTGGGAGACTGACCGAGTGGTCTCGTTTTGAATATTTTACGAGAATGTAAGAGACCGACGAGTGGTCTTTCTTGGATTATTTTTCGTAGGACTTTAGGAGACTGACCGAGAAGTCTCGTTTCAAGAACATTTTACGAGAATGCAAGAGACCGAACGAGTGGTCTTTCTTGGATTATTTTTCGTTGGACTTTGGGAGACTGACCGAGTGGTCTCGTTTTGAATATTTTACGAGAATGTAAGAGACCGACCGAGTGGTCTTTCTTGGATTATTTTCGTTGGACTTTGTGAGACTGACCGAGTGGTCTCATTTCAAGAACATATTTTTTCGAAATGCAGAGACCAACTGAGTGGTCTCATTTTAAGAACATATTTTTTTAAATGTAGAGGCCAACTGTTTCAATTTTTGACATACTTTGACTCTGATCCACTGTAGAGACCTTTGAGAGTTCTCTTTAGAACTAAACTTTTATTTTACCTAATTATTTAAATTATTTGTGAGACTATAATGATACAGTAATGATGTGAGTAATAAAGTTTTTTAGAAAATAGTTACGAAACCAATACCAGCTGATCAAAATAAATACGCCGTCGAAATGGCTACTTGTTCACAGAACTCGATGCAAACACAGCAGCAAAACTTGATAGAAACAAAATTGCGTTTATAATTAAAAGTTAAGTTCAAAATAGAACTCTCATATGTCTCTGCAGTCGGTCAGAGTCAAAGTATGTCAAATATTGAAAAAGAGACCGCTCAGTTGTTTTCTATTTCAAAAAAATGAGACCGCTGATTTGGTCTCTGTATTTCTCTGTATTGAAGTGAGACCACTCGGTCAGTCTCCCAAAGTCCAACGAAAAATAATCCAGGAAAGACCACTCGGTCGGTCTCTTTCATTCGCGTAAAATGTTCAAAAACGAGACTTCTCGGTCAGTCTCCTAAAGTCCAACGGAAAATAATCCAAGAAAAAACACTCGGTCTCTTACATTCTCGTAAAATATTCAAAACGAGACTTCTCGGTCAGTCTCCTGAGGTCCAACGAAAAATAATCCAGGAACGACCACTCGGTCGGTCTCTTTCATTCTCGTAAAATGTTCAAAACGAGACTTCTCGGTCAGTCTCCCAAAGTCCTACGAAAAATAATCCAAGGAAGACCACTCGGTCGGTCTCAAAAATCTCATAAAATATTGATAAAATATAAGCTTTCCGCATATCCGTATAGATCACATCAACTTGACGGCCACGCTCGACCACTCCGATTACCTCATTCACAAAATCGACTAAGTTCGTTGAAGTAGATCGTCCTTTCATAAAACCATGCTGCAAAACCGACACAACTTTCCTGAACTTGCACGTAAGAACGTCACAGACAATCGATTCAAAAAGCTTACCAAACGTCGGTAAGATCGCTACAGCTCGATAACATTCTACGTCTGACCTGGAGCCGCTTTTAAAAATAGGAACAACATACGAATCCTTCCAACGTTTCGGGAAACTGCTTGCGAGCGACAAATTGAAAATTCTAAGCAGCGGTCTGTACAGTGCATCGGAGCAATTCCTCAGGAGTAGTGGCGAAATATTGTCTGGACCGTCACCTTTCGACGTATCAATTGCGTTCAGTGCTCCAAACGTTCGGCAAACGGGTGTGGGTTCATTGACGAAGACGACACGGAAAAAATCGGCAAATAAATCACATTTGCCCTTCGCACTGGTTCCAGTGGTGATGATGCGATACCAAGGTCTTGTGATCGCCTCGCGAATGCATACTTCGCTGCTCGGTGAAATCTTGAGTTTTCATGCTCTCCAATCCTCTGGTGGTGCTTCCAGTCATTAAAGCCTTCAGTAACAAAGCTACCTGACGTTTTTTCCGGCAAAAATATGCAGAAAATGCAAAACATTTTTCCCAGTTGCTGGCTGTAATGTATCCATGTTCTGGTCACAATTTCGCCGTTAATTCATTTGTACGAAAAAGATTTGCGCTGCAAAATCGATTTTGTCCAGCGTATTCCCTTTTTGATGACGAAAAGTCTAACTTTTCCACACTCTCCATAGCTCTACTTCTCAAGAAGTATTGTAGAAAATTCGGATCATGGACAGGCCAGTAAGATGGGTCGTCATTTATTGGACCGAAAACCTCTTTGTCTAGAGGAATACGAAATAAAGAAGTAAGTGAAAGCTCGACTCAACTTTTAAGAAAAGTACAAGCACAAATAATGAGCATCGAATGTTAAAATTACAATATAATATTAAAGCTGTACCGATAGAATTGAAATTTGCATCAAGTATTTCTTTTCGAGTCATGTCTTGAGAACACTCGTTGCTATTGATCTCCTTTCCTTTTCCGATGTCTTTTCGTTCGATTTCTGGCTCTATTAAAAAAACTCTCTAGCGGCTTGATTTTACTAACTAGTTGTTGCTCTAGTTCTTTTTTACGAGCACGTTCTTGTCTGAAATATGTCCCTGTTTTCTTAGATACTGGCTCCATCATCTTTCGTTAAAAATCAACAAATTTTTCAAAAGTAAACAAGTACGTCGGCACCAAACAGACTTTTCAACAGATTGCAAGGTTAGAATCAGTGATGTTGCTATTCATGTGATTGTAGTAGATTGTAGTAGAACAAAACCTTAAATTCAAAATTTAAGTGTTGGCGCGAAAGTACTCAGCTACGCATTTTTAGTTAATTAAAAATTCTTCACTGTTGGTCACTGTTGGCCTTCCAGCGCCAGTCTTTTCCAGCGCCAAGGGGCTAAGCCCCTAAAGCCCATCGGTTTAACCCGCCTCTGGACGAGTTTGAAGTTTGTTTCCCGCCATAACGGTATGGATAATGTCAATAGTCAAAATCACAAGGCCGAAACTAGTATCTCGAGTAGCAGAAGGTTGTTTCCGAATTAATGAATTACGTAGCAGCCATCCAATGTAAAAGGGAAAAGAAAAAAACAACGCACACCGTCAACGGGCTTTTCACTTAACCAGGAATACAAACGATGCACCAGACATAAAGCACTCAGTACAACGGGAGAACGAGAGATGTCGCTCGTAGATGCTATCTCAGCCGCAAACCAATGAGTCGATTCGATCAGATGTTGTTATAATCTGATTGACAGAATCAAAGTGTTGACAGAATCATGGTCGTCCAGAATCCACAGATTCGGAATAGCTGGATCCTCTGAATAACCCTGCTTATGTTACTCGCACTGTGGATGCTCGAAACGAGAGGTGGATCTGAGATTTGGACCATTAACGGCTACGTGTTGCCCTAAAAAATGTTTCGACTTCGTCTGTAGCTACACTTCCACATCAAACGGTGAATGACAAAACTGTCTGTAACCGTTATCGAATCAACATTTCAACATGATCTCTGTCAAATATTGGTGGACATTCTGAATTGGATTTACAAGTTCATCGATCCGGGGCAGAATGGCTTTTCACCTCCCCGTTACTATAAGTCGTACATACAGCAGGAGTCGAGAGATAAAATTAGTCGAAGTTGGGTCAACTGGGAAAAACAAACGCCAAACTCCGAGACTTCTACTGAGAAAACATATCTAATTCGAAGACAATTTCCGATTTCCACCATTCTGCTTGGATTCAGGATCATAAAAAACTAATTTCCGCAAAAACTCTGATAAGCTTAACATTCGACCGAATTTCGAGTATAAATCGGAAAAATTTACCACTTTTCCCGCCACGAAGCGTTCTACTACATCTGTTCCATCTCATTCCCACATATCACATCAGTATGAATCGATTACTCTTTCAAAGATAAATTCAAGCAGAACATCCAATCGACGTCAATTCGAGCGTCATCAGCTTATGTCAAAGTGTTGTAAATTTCGTGATGAGATTCATAAACTGTCAATCAGATGTTACGAGAATTATATACCTGCACGGACTGTGCATCTCATCATGAAACATATAATACCATACATTCCCTGAAGCTTACCTTTTTGGGAAAATAAGGGAAAAGTCAAGAAATACTATCCCCACATTCGACCTCTCATCTTCACCATAAATTATGTCGAAAGCTGTGCCTGCATACAACGACGAATGCGAAATTATTCGCCACAGCAACACCAAATGCCAAATCTTTCTGTTACATTTGGCATTTGGTGTTGGTGTGAGGAATATTTTCGGGTACAGCGTTGAATGCAGGGTCAGTTACTTTGACCAAGGTTTGCCATTGAGATATCTGATTCGGTTACACATGACATTAACTCCGCCAATATATCTCCCTTCATTTTGACTTGATTTTAACAAAATTTCCATTTCTTTATTCGTCGTTCATACCAAAAATGGAACAAAAACATTTCTATTTACTTAGGTAATAAGCTTTGACACTAAAACGTTTACGGTGAGAATGGATTCGCCCTAAACAAATCGTTCATTTTGGAGTTTTCCACATTCTAATGACTTTATGTTCCCCGACAAACGGTTTACGTTCTTTACATTCGTTAATTTGAAAGTGATAGAGGCTGTGTAGCCGAAATGCTAACCGCAATATTGTCATTGCAACGCGAAGAAGACGCACAAATTTTCGACCATTTTCATCGTACAGTGGACAATAGTTAGGTACAGTCGCGCAATTTTGAAAACCGACCCATTTAATTTTCTATTTCGTCGTTTGGTGGTCTTTTCGTGCATTTTGCGTGTAATTTTATGTTAATTTTATGAGGAGCAATGAGAAACTCAAGTAAAACACAGAAACAGAAAATGTGGCGGTTTTCGAAATTCCGTGTGTGTACCTTGTGCACCTTGTACGAAACTATTTTTCGTTTCGTCCATTAAATTTTCTTAAAATCTTTTTTTTTTTAATTCTTTCCTTGCTGCTGCGCCCCTATAAAGTCATTAGCATCGCAACCATTCATTGACATTTTCGACACTTTTTGGCACATATTTATTTTACATTCTTCTTTTTCCCTTTCCCGTTATGTTCAGCTGTTAATTTGTCTATTGAAACGCTCATCCTTAGCAGTTCATTTCTGGTTCAGATTTCCAACTGTACAGACGTTTTTTGCTAGGTGTCAGTGTCCAGTTAAACTGTAATTTATTTCGAGCCAGTGTTAAGACAGTCCTCAAAATGGAATACATCAATGAGGTAAGTTGATTTAAAATTTTAATTAAATTCAAGCCGATTCTCGACAATATCAACCTGACTTATTTAAGAGCTGCGCACCGCTGTTTTGTAGTCATGATTGTCGTCCATGCATTTTCTTTCGATAAAGATTCGAAAAAAAAACGAAATCGAAAACTCACTTTAAGACAGAGCGCAAATGAAGGCCACGAAAACAAACAGAAGGGGTGCGACACTGTGTGGTCAACATTTCCGTTTGCGCGGAATAACCAATTTTTCAAAAAAAAAAAATATTTTCTGCTAACGGAGCTCGATCAAAGACAATACATCAACAGTTCCACAGAATGAATTTCGTCGCACATTGTGGATCTCCACCAGTTTCTCCCTTGAAATCTAAAACAAACGCGACTCATCAAAAAACGGTGCACAGGAAGCGGAGATAATCCATTTTCAAAATCAACAACTTCCACACTGAAACCTCCAAAATGACGGCGCAGCGTCGCAACAATGAAATTCTTTTCTGTCTATTTCCTTTAATTTTTATCGGGAAGACGTGCCATGAAGGCCATGAAATTTTGCAGTCTGGACGGAAATTAATTGTAAAAAAAGTCCGTACGAAAATGACTACATGATTCATGCGTCGAAAACCCTACGTTTCATGTTGGAAGCTCGTCTTTCGACGCCCTCAGCATGTAAAATCGATTACACTATTTGGGATAAAAAGATGCAAAGTCTCGTTTTCGTGTGTTTATTGACCGCGGTTTCGCCTCGGATCAACAAAATTCACACGAAAACTCTGCTTTTCATCTTTTATCCCCAGTCATGTTCACCATCGACAGAAGTGTGTCTCCTCTTAGCTTTTGGAATTGCTATTTGCATGAATATGTCTTTTTAGGTTGGAAAATCTAAACATGACACAGTTTACATAGCTTGTAATATGAGTACAACTGGAGATGGCTCAAATTTTCGATAAATGTTCCTCCAACATGTCGAAATACAACGAAATAATTAGTAATCCGTTTCGATTAAATAATTCGACGCATTTTCATGACTATCGACTTAAAGTTCTGTTTTTCTGTACATTTTAGAGACTCGAGGGACTCGAGGCGTATCCCATGTGTGGTTGAACAAAGTCTAATTAAAAGTGCAATGCAAAGTAATTTTTTCTCCGAATTATTATTAGTAATGATGTCCTGATCATTTTAGGCCTAAAGAAAGAAAAAAGTCGGCGAGCGGTTTTTAAGATAAATTGAATTTTATGGAGTGTCGGTTGTGTAGCATGTCCAGGTACGAATGTAGGGCGACATAACAAGTATTTTAGGTATCTATATCCTTGTTCTGCCACCCTACATTCATATCTGGACACGGCATGCTCAACATTCGCCACTGCAGCACAATGATGTGTAAAGTAAAGTTGATAAAAAACATGCCTATATTGTCAGTAGCATGGCATACGCGGTATCGTTGGAAAGCTAGTGACATCAGCTACCCGACACACAAACAAACAGAAAAGAATGTTTGATCCAGATCTGTTAAAATGGCATAAACTTTCACTTCCAATTTATCTCAAAAACCGCCCGCCGACTTTTTTCTTGCTTTAGGCTTAAAATGATCAGGAGATCATTACCAAAGTAATTAAGCAAAAAAAATTACTTTGCATTACACTTTTAATTAGACTTTGTTCAACCACACCGTGATCCGAGTTTAGTAATTCTATTCAACGCTTCTGAAGAATTTCTGAGGTTTTTTCTGAATTTCACCAGATGATTTCAAACTCATCCCACTTTTGATGGAAACAGTCGGTCGAGTGTCAACGCATCCAAGTGTGAGATGACGCAGTTTGGTACACTTGATAATTTATAAGATTCGGAATTGCAAGCATTTTAGAGAGTTTGACACACGTAGTTTGCGATTTAAAGAGCGGTGCTTTAACAAAGATTTTTTTTTACTTTTCAGAATTACGTAGAACCTGATTACAGCGATGGCAAGTCAATAAAGGAACTTTACGAGATTTCGACGCTATTTGAACACGAGATACATAGCAGTTCCATTTTCACACGTATGCAACGTTCGAATGGTGCCAGACTGGGACAGTCATCCAAGCATGCAGCCGATACAATCAAATGAGCCCATTGAACCGGACATGTATGGAGCCGATTGTTAATAAGCGAACATGACTATGCCATGCAGCCGGCTGAGTTAGTTGATACAGCCAATCTGTTGAATCGAGTGATGTCATCCAGCCGATTCAACCAGTTGAACCCGTGAACAAAGTCAACCAGTCATCAAACCGTTGAACAAAACCAACTGAGTCAATGCAATGTCGAAATGGGTCAGCAAGCCGTGCACAAACAGGCAACGTACCCATCTAACATCATGAAGGCAATAAGAAGCTCAGGAAAGCAAGTGAAGGTGGAAGAAATATACGATTTCTACTACAAGATGAATCCGGCATGCAAGAACTTGGACAAAACAGCGTCCAATAAATGGAAAAGTAGCATCCGTCACGCGCTGTCTTCAAGCGCAAAATTCGTTCAACGTGAGGTTACAGCCGGCAGCGATCGAGTCAAGCAGAAACGATTTCAATATGCTATCAATCCGGACCTGGACAAAGGGAAGAAGGCTAAAAAGCAGAAGAAAGCGATGCCGGCCACTGAATTTGAGTTTTAACCGAATTAGTGAACGATGTACGAGGACTTTGAAGTGAGGTGGACATTCATGGAAAGTGTGAAGTAAAAAAAGGAACGAAAAGTGAGTAAAATTAAGGAAAATGTGAAGTAAAAAAGGATGATTTTCAATGTAAAAGTGGGCGATAAGTGAGTTTGCCAGAACGGTGTTGTGTCTTATTTATACGGAAAGGTGGATTGAATAACCATTCAAAGCTTAACTTTGAATCAGAGCGTTAATCACCGCCAATTCAATTTAATTAATTTTTATTTAATTTATGTCATTTTGTCATTAATTTGAATAAAAATTTGGAAAACCATTTCTTGTGTCTCATTCAGATTCGTTTTTAGCGAGTCCAGCCCCTGCAGCTACGATCGAAATATTCAATTTTTCGGTACACTATCCAGAGAAACGTATATTTCCGCCAAAAAAGTAACTATGTCGGCCGGAGAGAGCAGCCGAAAATGAAATGTTATAACTACACGCATTGCAAGTCGTGTACCTTTCATGTTTCAAGCACTTCCTTCGACGCCCTCAACATACAAAATCCATCGGCTCGCCTCGATCAACAAAACTCACACGAAAACTCTACTTTTCATCGTGTTATGCAAATAACTATCTCGGCCGCAATTGAGTGCACATGATAGTTGCTGAAATTTTTGCGACTGATTTCTTTAGTTGTGGTTTCGTCTCAATATGACTCTCTCGGCTATTCAACAGAAATCGTCAAGTGCACAAAGCCATCGAAACAACAAAACAGAACGACGACAATACGCAAATTGAATGGTGGACCAGTGAAATCAAATTTTGGTCGCTGAACTCCGTAAATGGACATCCCGGGCTCTGACTTCCGCTGGATTTGCTAATCAAGCTAACTGGACATCCGTTCTTAAATGGATATAGGAACTTGCGTCACATTCCACTGTAAGTGGTTTTTGGGC
>NW_023503470.1:0-9596 GCF_014529535.1 Bradysia coprophila
TTATTGAGAAAGTGTCGTGAATACAACATCGACATAGTCTTGCTATTCATAGACTTCGAAAAAGCTTTCGATTCAGTGGAAACATGGTCGATATTGGACGCATTAGACGAATGTAGAGTAGACTCAAGGTACTCCAACACAATTCGATATGTGTACAAAAATGCTACTTCATGTATAAAACTTCATAAGAGCACGGAGAAATTCAGAATCGGCCGAGGTGTAAGGCAGGGTGACACTATTTCACCGAAATTATTCACGGCGATTCTGCAGAGTATTTTTAGGAAGTTAAACTGGAGTAAAATGGGAATAAAGATAAATGGAGAGTACCTGACAATCTCCGCTTCGCTGATGACATTGTACCGATAGCAGCGAATCTAGGTCAGGCTCAGCTTATGCTCCAACAGTTAAGTGAAGAGGTAAGCAAAGTTGGCCTCAAGATGAACTTATCGAAAATAAAAGTCATTACCAACATCGGGGACGATAGAGAAATCAAAATTGGTGACACTGTCATTGAACGAGTCGACAGCTATGTATATTCTAGGACATAAACTGAAGTTAGGTCTGGACAACCAGACTGCAGAAATAAGACGTAGGATTGGTCTTGCATGGCAGCGTTCGGAAAACTCAGACTAATTTTCAAAAAGCAAAATGAATAATAGTCTGAAACGCAAAGTGTTCGATACGTGTGTCCTTCCAGTGCTCACTTATGGAGCGGAAACGTTAACTTTAACGAAAGCCTCCGAAGATAAATTGAGGGTGACACAAAGAGCCATGGAGGGGAGTATGCTTGGAATAACACTCAGAGACAGAATGACGAATCAATGGATTCGACAACAAACCAGGGTCGTTGATGTCATGGAAAGAATAGCATCTCTGAAATGGAGCTGGGCGGGACATATTGCAAGAAGGACAGACGAACGTTGGACCAAAAAGAATCATGAACTGGCGACCATATAAAAGACGAGCTATAGGTAGACCACCAGAGAGATGGACAAACGGAATTAAGAATATTGCAGGTACAAACTGGCAGCAAATGGCAATGGATCGTACGAAATGGAAAGAAGTTGGAGAGGCCTACATCCAGCAGTGGATAGAAAGAGGCTGAAAAAGAAGAAGAAGAAGAGAAGAAAGACGACCGTGGATATAATGCGGGACGTAGGGCAACGGAGTTTTTATATTGGCTCTCTGTCTGGTGAGAGAATGTGAAGCTTTTGGTTCGCCTAATAGTTATTAGTTCACAGAGGGAAAAAAAGAGTTGGAAATTTCATTTCGAGTGTGTTGTCGCTACTCTCTGGCAACAAGTAACCCAATAAAAGGAAATTTTCAACTTTTTTTCCCGAGTTCAACACAACGTTTTTCACAAAGGTGGCTACCGAAGCTTCAGCTGAGGTGAGAAAATAACTATTTTCTCGCCTGTGTTGTAAAAAAACAATTTTTTTACCAACAAGCGGAACTAATTTTATTGTTATCTGGGAATAGGGACATCAAACCATCTATCACTTTGTAGTTGAAGCTACATTGCCTTAAAAGGTTACTGGAAAGCGGAAATTCTCAAGCGATAAATTCAAACAAAATTTTCCATCAGCCAATTATTAACCAGTACTCCATCGGTCTCCAGCCACCGTACGGAATTCGCAACCAGATTCATATTGTAGTCAATTTCATCTTGGGTGATGTAACCAGCATCACGCAGAGTATTTTGATAAAGGACATACTGGAAATGTAGAAAATTAATGATCCGATCAAACAATATAACAGAGATGCAACGCGTTCAGGATCCCAATTTGCAATTATGGGATAAAAAACTACCTGGAGATTGACGTCACTTTTATACAAATAATTACGTCATCTTCCAGTGATCATCTTCCATGATTGAAAATAGGGACCCAGTTGGAAAACTTACACGTTCTATGTGTTCAGCGTTACTGATCAAGCGCGAAAATTTTTGAACGAAATATGATCCGAACCTTCGACTCGTTTCAGCCGCATTTTCAATCAGAAACGTAAGCGAAACATCAATACCCAAATTTCCGGCATTATCCAAAATTGAATCGATGACGGCATACTGTTCGTATCTGCTGTACTCGAAATTATGTGAATTTGTCGAATCGATTGACGATCGGATGTACTCGGTTAATAAATGTCGCGACATTGTACATCCCAACCAGCCAATAATTTCTAATCTTGGCGCATATTCTCCCAAATCCAATAATCGCAAGCCATTCCACACAAAGAAATAGGCGGCTCGAGTGGCACTTCGAAGTGATGCACATTTTAGCACCGGTCGACATTCTGGTGAAAATCGTCACCGGATTCCTATTAGACGACGGAGCTGTCTATTTGCATCGCTTCGGCAATGCACTGATCCCATACGACATGCCAGCTCAACGATGGCTGTCCTGGCGTATTTTCGTAAAATCGGTTCGCCCGGAATATCTACCACCCCAACGGAATCATAAATCGTTTCGGTGAGACTACGGACGAAGTCTGCCCATATCGGGTAGTTTTGATGTCCTTTGAAATTCAGATTTACGAAGTAAATTGTGTAGAGAGCTGGACTCCAACTGACAAAATTCGAATCGAATTCCAACACACGCAACAAGTCCAATACGGATGTAAGGGCCAAACGATTGCTCCGATAAAATTCGAAAGCGTCGTCCATCAGCTGAGCTACGTTTGTTGTGTGGAATTCAGAAGCGTTTCGTAGAATTGCGTCGGAGAGGAGTTTGTAATTCCTTTCGTCGTACATAATTCGGTAATAGCCAGCAGCTCGCTTGCTGACTAATAAATAGTCATCAGCACTCAAAGAATCTACAGTTATTTCCCATGAACTGCTGTTCTGCAAAATCCATCCTTCGACTCGTGTATTTTCAAAGCCAGGATTATTGGGAGTGGCTAAATTGTATGGTATCCACCAGGTTGTGTTTGCAGGATTCGCTGGTTGAGTTCCATAATACCTTGCTTGCCGCAGTGTTACTTGACTGGCTTGTCGTCGTAATTCCGATCGACCGTTACGACTGGAATTCCTGCTTGTCTAGTCCATGATATCATTATTGTCCGAACGTCAACAGTGTCAGGAATAATACTTTCTGTTTCGGATCTAACTGCATCGTCTAGTGCGTCAAAGAGTTCTTCTTCGCTGCGTTGGAGTACGCACTGAAAATTCAAACATTGAAAGAAATCAATTCGGAATGAATATCCGGCCGCATAATACTTGTCTTCCAGGTACGAACGCACCGCTCTCATGAAAGTCTCCTCTCCAAACATAAACCAAAACATTCTCAATACTGCTGCACCTACAGTTAAAATTTCGACTGAAATTATTCTATAAATTAAAATGCTCCGAGAAATGAGAGACCTTTGCTGTACGCTACTCTATTAAAATGTTCGTCGATATCATACGGACGTTCAACGTAGTACGTCATAGGCCGAGTATTTGTAGTTGCGTCAGCAAAGAACATTAATTGGGCCACCTCAACCACAAAATAGTCCATCATTTGCCAGTCTGGATGTACCTAGATTTGTGCAGAATAACATCTGGTGAGGTGAGGACGGACATTCCCACGCCTGATACGTTCCCCATCAAACCATTCAAACGAAACTCACGGTGACGGGAAAAATCTCCAAGTGTATTATCGTTGCAGCGGCGATAATATCGTTTCATGGACGATAATATCGCCGATTGAAACGATATTATTGGTTCAGAAAACGATATTATCGTCCGGAAAACGATATTATTGTCGTCTGATACGATAATATCGTATCAAAAACAATAATATCGTTTCAATCGGCGATAATATCGTTTCACGGGTGATATTATCACTGCAGAAACGATAATATCGTTGCATAAAACGATATTATCGTCGCAAAAACAATAATATCGTTTCAATCGGCGATAATATCGTTTCATGGACGATAATATTGTTTCACGGGTGATATTATCACTGCAGCAACGATAATATTGTTGCATGAAACGATATTATCGTCGCAAAAACAATAATATCAAAGCACCTAGCAGGGTAATAGAGGTTTTTACACGTCAAATAGAGTAGTATTTTGATACCAATAATACCATTAGCAGCCTTAATGGTAATTTTGCAATGACATTAAGAAAAAAAAGGTATGGAAATATTCGCATACTTCGATTAAAGTACTACTCTATTTTTTTCTACTACCCTGCTAGGTGCTTTGATAATATCGTTTCAATCGTCGATAATATCATTTCAAGGACGATAATATCGTTTCACGGGTGATATTATCACTGCAGAAACGATAATATTGTTGCATGAAACGATATTATCGTCGCAAAAACAATAATATCGTTTCAATCTGCGATAATATTGTTTCATGGGCGATAATATTGTTGCAGAAAACGATATTATCGTGCGGAAAACGATATTATTGTCGTCTAATACGATATTATCGTCGCTCGGACGATAATATCGTTTCATGTGCGATAATATTGTTGCACGGACGATAATATTGTTACAGAAAACGATATTATCGTCCGGAAAACGATAATATTGTCGTCTAATACGATATTATCGTCGCTCGGACGATAATATCGTTTCATTAGCGATAATATCGTTGCACGGACGATAATATTGTTACAGAAAACGATAATATTGTCGTCAAATACGATATTATCGTCGCTCGGACGATAATATCGTTGCACGGACGATAATATTGTTACAGAAAACGATATTATTGTCCGGAAAACGATATTATTGTCGTCTAATACGATATTATCGTCGCTCGGACGATAATATTGTTACAGAAAACGATAATATCGTCACAGCGACGATATTATCGTTTCAAACACGATATTATCGTCCCCGACGATAATACACTCGGAGAATTTTCCCTAGCCCGAAACTCACCAAATCAACGCCCAAATATTCAAAAAAAGTAGCGAACCCTTCCTTCATCCATAGATACGTGTACCACCTTAGAAAACGATGCACTCAATTACATCTTCTAGAGAAAAGAGAAAAATCATGTTACCGGCGGAGTCACCAATTCCCAAACCAAGAATGGGAAATACTGTGTGAAAGTGTCCTCAGTGACCCTGTAGATCTCGTATAGTAGTCGGGCTGCTTCATCAAAAAGTGTAGAAAATTCACTGCAAAGAAGGCATTTCAAAGTCGCATGAAAGGCGAATAAAGAGAAGAATTTACTAGGATGCAATCAGGCCCCAATTCCCCTTGGCACCATCTACTGGAAAGCTATCAACGACAGTTTGGATTAGTAAACAAAATTCCGTTTATGACAATGCGTGTATGGCCTACCTCGGAACGGCCACATGATCCATTTTCGGCAGCGAGTACTCAATACCAATATAATCGGTTAATGCATCAATCAACAGCTCGCCAGCTTCTAACGGTAATGCCGTTGCATTGATTGCTGTCGACCGTGAAAATATGCGCTGTGGTACTGATCGAGGTGGTGTGCTCGTTACATTCAGGAAATCGGATACGTGAAATGCAACGAGATAAGTTGACATAAGTGGAGTGGTTTCGAAATGTGTGGTAACAGATCCATCAGGGCTATTCCATTGGTTAGATTAATTCATTTTCGTTTGTTCGAGTGTAAGACGTCCTAGCGCCAGATATATGTGACTCACTTCATGGTTTCCGAAAGTGCTGGCATATTTGAAATGGCAGAGTAAGAGGAGTCGTGAGTGATGCGAATGGTAAAATTGGATTTTAGCGATGGTTCGTCATAGGCATGGAAATGCGCTGCGAGCAAAAGTTGCTTCGAATTGGGTAGAGGCAAACCAAACTCTTGCATTATTTACATTGTTACGAACTGCGATAGAATCCACTGTAATCGTTCATCGTTCCCACATAATCGATATCGACGAAATATCTCATTCCCTCCGTCAAATTAACTCCGGTCATTGGTATGGTCAAGAATGTATAAGTTCTATTGTACGAGTAAGCTCCAATTGGTACTGGAACCTCACCGGCTGCAGTTACTACTCTGACGCTATCAACTTGTGCAACATTATGATGTATCCGAAATGTAATCCGTGGAATCAACAGCCCACTATTCCGATTCGTACGGAACCGAAAAATGTGGGATTGCCTTCGTGGATCCACGTTCTTATACTGAGATCGTAGGTTTCTGGCCGTGTATTATTTGGCAGTCGATATGTGGTAAAATTTTGACCAAATGTTGGTGTAACAAACACTGTTACAACCAGTGCTAGTAGGACTTGTAACATCTTGTTCCGATAAAGCGTTGAACTGAACTATTGCCGATTCGAATGGCAGAGACTGTTTATATAACGTGAAGCAAAATGAAAACAAGATTAGCATTTTTTATCATACGAAATGAAGAAATGTGCGATACGAGGGGCGAGGACACTTCAAAACACAAACCGAATTTCTAATTTGCTAGAAAATTTTCGGAACCTCTATGACACACAGAGTCGATGACCAGTTAACAACGGTAACAATGGATAGTTTCTGAAGCACAGTTCCATAACCAAATCATTCATAAAAACTTTGAGAAAAAATCACAAGAGCAATGTCAAGGTGTAATTCTCTTGCATTTATAACACTGTGAATGACCTATGGTGTCCGTCACATCAAACATTATTATCGTTAAATTATCGTCTACCGATATAGACGGGGAATTGCAAGATAACCGAAATAGTATCTCGCACAAGTGCATTGTTTTTATGTTTATCATTTTCACGTATGTAAACGCTCTACTATCTCCATATATACTAAATTTCGGTTTCAACGTTTTCCACCACTCATACACTTCGTCTGACTTAGTGCAGAACTAAGCGAGTGTGAGTGCTGAACTGAATTTGTTCGTAAGACCATCCTACCAAAATGTATGTTGAAATTTATGAGGTAAAAAGATTGGATAACTAGTGAAACAATGTTTGCCATCTTCAGACATGTGTTAGAAAGGCTCACCTATGATTCGATTACGTTTGATATGTAACAAAATGTAACAAATTTCCTTGACAAAGTAATACCTCAGAATGAACTAATAATAATAATAATGTCCGGAGCGATAGTAGAGGACTTGACGCAGTCTAATTTCGGAAAATTCGATTTTCGTCAAATTTTCGATTTTCGTAAAATTTTCAATTTTTGTCAAATTTTCAATTTTCGTCAAATTTTCAATTTTCGTCAGATTTCAATTTTCGTCAGATTTTCAATTTTCGTCAAATTTTTAATTTTCGTCAAATTTTTCAATTTTCGTCAAATTTTCAATTTTCGTCAAATTTTCAATTTTCGTCCAATTTTCAATTTTCGTCAAATTTTCAATTTTCGTCAAATTTTCAATTTTCATCAAATGTTCAATTTTTGTTAAATTAAATTTACGCCCAATTAGTTCAAACAAGCTGGCTTAGTTTTCCTCATCATCTGCCAAATAATTTTTATCAATTTATTTTTTATAAAAACAAAAAAAATTTTGCAAAAAAAAATGTGTCGCAAAGTGGCACATGTTAGGAACAGACCTACAAGAAAATTTATGTGCCACATGCAACGCCAGATTTTTTTGGTAAATTTTCGCTGTTTTTCAGTCCAATTTTTTAAAAAATCTAATGAAGTAGTAGACCCGGGTAATAATACTGGTTATATGCTTGCCGTTTGTAATAGGTTAAAATCGTGTCTATCATCAACGCACTTCAAGCAAAAGTGCTTCTAATGACAGCTGTCAGATTACTATTTTCTATGATAGTACCACTCATGCTTGAAGTGCGTTGCTCTATTGCATGAATATAAAATTTACATACAGATTTTGTATAGCAGCTAAAACAGCTTCCGGAGGAATGTCTATTTCGCCTCTCTTTCTGATAATCAGACAAAAAAATGTTTCTGAAAACGCATTGGTGACGGTAACGCATAGAAAATCATACATCGCGACTCAGAATCAATGTTTTGTCAATCGACATGCCTCCGGAAGTTCTGAAGCGGATTTTTTTCGACGTGAGTACGTCTATTGTATAGGGTAGAAATCTTAAACATTCCGACAAAGCGATGTCCTTAATGTACGACTCATAATGTTAAGAAAGATCAGTTAATTTCGGTAAAATGTTTCTCAAAACTGTGTCACGTATTCCATTCCACTATTAACCGTTCCAAAGGGGAAATGCAACATTTTGTACATCAGTAAGACAATGACCAATCTTATCTCATGAATACACTTGTCTTGTATCAACAAAGATTAGACAACAAAATCGAACGAAATCTGATTGTTCCATTTTTATAAAGCTGAAGTATGTATACGCACATCAGCCGATTGGAAACGTGGATAATGTACGTAATAGGTCGCTACTATCTATGAAGGTATAAATGTGAATAGATATGTAACAAAAAAACCAAAATTAGATTTTCTTTGATTGAGTTGTGTAGATAAAACGGATGTTATGCTGGGAAATACGGAAAATGAAAATGTCTTCGAAGGAAGCGCTCATTCTTTTGTTATTTTTTTTATTTAAACAATTTCAAGGTAAAACATCGAAATCTAAGCAAAATTTTCTGCGAGCCAAGTATTGATCTCCTCGCCTTGTTCGTTTAACCAGCTAACGGACCTTTCAATTACTTCCCTATTAAACTCGACTTCATCCGGCTCTATCAGGCCGGCATCGATTAAAATGTCTTGGAAAACGTTAAACTAAAAGTAAAACAAAAGTGAAAATCGTCTCATTCCAACGACGTTAATGTTGAGAACTTACGCGTTCGATGTGCTCGGCATTGCTAATATAATACGCTAGATTTTGCACAAACCATGAACCGAAGATCTCGATAGTTTCTTCGTAGTTGTCGATGAAGAATTCGAGTGTCAGACCAATACCCAAATTTCCACCATTTTGCAGTACGGCATTGATGACGGTGTACTGTTCGAATTCGCTGTAAATTGACAAATTGTACGCAGATCTAACGAATTCGTTCAACAATGGTCTGGACGTTGTACATCCCAACATGTCAATGATTTCGTAACGTGAAATAAAATCGTCTTCCGGCAGCGTTTGCAAGAGATTCCACATGGTGTTGAACTCAGTGCGAGAGGCGCTTCTCATCGATGCGCATCGAAGAACTTGCCTTATGTTGTGATGGAAATCTTCATTCAGTTCGATGTGTCGGCGTAACAGTCTGGCTGCATCACTTCGACAGTGTACGGATCCCATTTCGCATGCGAGATGAACAATATTCTCGCGGCAGATTTGTTCAAAATTGGTTCATCTGGAATGTCGTCAAGGCCGACCGCATCGTATAGTTCCTCGCTGAGCGAACGGATAAAATCGGCCACACATCATAATTGCGATTGCCTCGATTATTTCTGTTGATGAAGTAGATTAAGTTCAGAGCTGGACTCCAGCTAACGAAGTCGGACCGGAACTCTAGTACCCGCAACAAATCCAATACCGCTGACAAAGACATCTGATCGGTTTCATAAAATTCATTAGCATCGCCAATCAATTGTGCAATGTTCGTCGAATGGAATTGAGAACTGTTCCGTAGGATTGCATCGGAGATTAGTCGATAATTTCGGTCGTCGTATCGGATTCGGTAGTAGCCAGCAGCTTGTTTGTTGATCAATAAGTAATCATCGGCATCGAGATTATC
>NW_023503471.1:0-20050 GCF_014529535.1 Bradysia coprophila
GGTTTTATCGTATTAGTCAAAGCGTTAATAATTTCATCTACAGTCTTCACATCTGCTGGAACTGCGTCCTCTGCATTTCCTTCTAACTTGGTCAGAATTATTGCTACTAATAGGTCTTTATGTCCGTCACTGCCATAGTCTGCATTAATTTTAGAGAATTTATGAACGCTGTTCTTTTCAAAGGGTCACCTGAGTAAGTTTTAATGGCTTTGGTGGCCAAGTTGTAAAAATCTTCCTTAGAAGTCATGGTTTCTTCGTTATTGTCGGTATTACGGGACTTTCGTTATCTGTATTTCGTTACTATCGTTATCGTCACTACTGTTATTTTCGTCGTTTTCGGTATTGTCGTTATTTTCGTTATTATCGATATTGCCGTTATTATCGTTATGTACGTTGTTATCGTCATTTACGTTATTATCGTTATTTACGTCATTATCGTTATTTACGTCATTATCGAAATTTTCGATAGTAGTTAACACTAGTATAACTGAAGAGTACAACTCTTTTTCGCAGGTGTTTTTATTAAGAAATGTATACTTATGTGTATCTTACATACTTACTCTTTACGTCTTGTCTTGTTCTTCTCTTTCGCCTCACATACTTTTGTTTTTACAGTAAAAAAACGTAAATCGGAAACATTACTTTTTAACTCAAACAAAAAAAACTTTTTTTTTTGATTTTTTTTCAATGCGATAATATTCTTGTTTAGTTATTGTTAATTAATTCAACTTTAAATTTAATTACATTTCCAACATTCTTTTTAAATTTTTTTATTTTTTATCTTTTCTAATAGAAATGAATAACGTACTATTTCAAGTCAGTATTTTCAACCTGTCATAATGTTAACAATGCTGTCTCCTATATGCCTTTCAACGTTCGTGTTATTGGTTGTAGCCATCGTATCGTTTTTTCGGTTACGCACATAACCGTGCACTTGTTCTGTTTTGAATATTTTGTAATCGATATATCCAACAGGGCAAATGACCGTTGACTTCTTCATTTGCCGCAAGAACAATAATCGTTGCAATAGAAAGAACAATCTTAAAGAAAAAAAAAACAATTTCGTATTACACTTTACACTATTCACAGTGGAAACAAAAAAGATTTTACCAATAATTTCATCTTGACAAACTTTTCTTCTGTAATGCACCACTAGAATTGAAAACAAAAAACTGTGACCAATGCCTTTTTTCGTTCTTAGGCTTTTTATACTAAAAATTCTCCTAGCAAAAACTATTTCCATTACATGAAATTATCAACAATAATTTCAATTACCAAAAATCTGAATAAATGATGTAAATAACATTTCATATGCCAACAAAGTATATATATTTTTATCTTTATAATAAATTACCGCAACAAAGTATGAAAGCTAAAAATATTTTCTGTCTTGGTAGAAAAATAAATAACAAAATGCAACAAAGTATGAAACGTACTATCGAGATAATAAAATTATTTTTTCTGACCCAAATAAACAATTAGTCTTCCTCTGAATACTCTTTGTTGAGGCGAAAAATCTAAGAGTATGTCAAAAGGAATGGGACTTGGTAGGTTGTGCGAAAGGTTTTTGACGAGTTGTTGGCTTCTAGTTCTCCCAGTGGACCGTGCTAGGTTACTTGCATCATCAGCAAAAGAGTCTTCAAAGTGGTTGCAAGTTATACCTTCAAGTAATCTGGGTTACTTTTGGACAATAACGGCGGCAAAGAATTGCCGTGGCACTTAGATTGGGTTGCAAGGTAGGCGAAGAAACACCGTTGTGTTTGTGGGAAGCTAGTAGACGAATACGGTCGTCATGGATTGTCTTGTAAGAATAGTAAAGGATGGATTCCAGGACACGATGATGTTAATGTGAGTTATAAAAGACCCTCGAGATGGTTATATTTTGGTAGACATACGTCTATTTATTTCGGAGGTTGTATAATAACTGAATTTGTAAGTTGCATCTTGCAACTGAACTAACTAGGTTTAAACAAAAACTAGGGCGTAAACATTTCTATATGTTTACGCATGGAATTTGTTTAAGTAGGTTGTGTTTACGCATTCGTTTGGACAACCTACTTACACTAATTCGTCAGACTGAGCAATCGTTTGTTTATTCTTTCGTTCATTACTGACCTATACCACATTAACAATATCTTCTCGCATGCTTTTTCGTCAGCCGGTGTCCCTAATGTTTTGCAACCGCCAGGGATTTCGAGGGACGATGGGAAGAGGCCAGATGGAATGACGTTAATTCCGTGGAGTAGAGGAAAGTCACTGATATGGGACGTGACAGTTCGAGATACCTTAGCTCAGTCTTATTTGTCTATTTCGTCGACTAAGGCTGGAGCTGTCGCTGATCAAGCAGAGCGTAGGAAACATAATCATTATGTCGGTCTGAAAGAGAATCACTTGTTTAAACAATAGCGTTCGAAAGTTTGGGTAGCTGTGGCCCAGAAACGAAAGCGTTTCTCGTAGTTTTAGGAAAGATTGATGAAGAAGGCTTCCGGAGAGAAGAAGTCTTTAGATTACTTGCTTCAGAAGATTTCTATATCGATACAGAGGCGGAATGCGGCTTGTATATTAGGAACTTTTGGAAAAAGAGTTGATGATTTTTATATACTCTAGTTTTAATTTTTAATTTTTGTTTTTTCGTAGACATACTAATGTTTTCTTTTTTTTTTCTTTTCCATGTTTTCGGGAATTAACTCGAGCACAAGATATGAAAATTTTAATGAAGAAATTTTATTCAATTCTTGTTTCTTTAGTTTTTTCTTTTTGATTATTTTAATTATTTTAATGAAATGATTTGTAATGAAACTTAATTGTAATATTTAAACATATTTTTTATCGGAGTTTTAGTGCGGGAGAGGACGCTTTCTCCGACAATAAATTAGAAAACCTTGTCGTATAATATAAATACTCGAAAATGCATTGAATAGAATTCAGTCGATAATTGCACAATTTAGAAAATTAGCAAAAATGATTTTCGCAAAGAACTCTTTACCTTTTGTCATATTTGTACTTGTGTAAGTAGTATACCATAAAGAATTAAAGGGGGGAAGACGGTTTGAGTCTTTGCTAAATGTCAAAAAATAATATACAGATGGCGCTAACTGTCAAAGTAGCTTTGAAAAGCTTTGTATCTTTGCTAACTGTCAAAAGCGTGAGTATACTAAATGTCAAAAGCTTTTGACAGTTCTAACTGTCAGTGTACTAAATGTCAAAAGCTTTGACAGTTAGAACTTTTGACATTTCGAAAAATATCTGTCAAAAGCTCTTATGTGTATTAATGCTAAGTATAGCCACACCCTTTTTTCTACGAACAATTCGAACGTGTGTGTGTGTGTGTGTGTAGTTAACCACACCTTTTAGCAAAAATACTTACCTACTTTTGTGAAGACAAAATACTTTGTAAAAGCAAAGAAGATGATATGCAATAAAATGTTTGTTATTTATTTATTTCTTATGTTTAGGTATGCAAAAATAGAATCAAAAAAATCCGTATGGTACAGTTGTATAATCTGGTAATACAATTCTTTTATCATATGTAAATTTACTTTTTTTTTCTTCTTCTTCCGTAACAATTTGGAAGTTTTTTTTTCTCTTAATTTTACTCATATTTCTTATATTCCAATGAATTGGTCTGCTTTGTAAAACAATGTTTTTCATTCCTTCAAAATTAAAATTACATTTTTCAGCGTGAACAGATGAAATACCTTTACATTTATTAAGTTCAATTGTTCTATTTTCCATTGGAATTAAAATTCTATCTCCGTAGCTTTTTGGACCCATGCAAACAAATTCAATTCCGTGTGAATTCATGCCAAATTCTTTTTCAAACACATTTGTCAATTGCCCAAATCTGTCTCCAATTGGTAGGTCGATTGGTAATGGTTCATTTTTTTACAACACATTAAACTCCGTCTGTGTCACAATACAAGACAATAATTTCATTTTCGTGTAAAGTCTCTAATACATTATACAGCAATATTCTCCCGTAAGCTGTTGTGGCAGAACCGATTGGAATACACCCGTGTTTTAAGTGGTTTTCTTTGCGTTTCATCAATTTCTTTCCACGTCACGTATAGACCATTTTCTCCCCATGGCAGTATGTTAATTATTTCAAAATCAGGTCTCATTACATGAGAGAAAAACTGAATCGGATCTTTAAATATTTTTGAAAAACTTCGATCATTTCTTTCTATAAATTTACCCCATAAACAATTTAATATAAGTTTTACAAAATTACGTGCCGCGGGATCGTTTCTAAATCTTTCCTTATGTAATTCTATTCCGTCTATTTCAAAAAAATTCACGAATATATTCGTCTTTTTCTTCTTCCGTCATATTTTCTCTAGGCCAAGAGCTTGCCGATTCTTTGATTGCAATAAACATATTAATATATTCTGTAAAAAGCCCTCCACTTTTTTAAGTCAGAGCCATATGAAACACTATCATATTCCCACACTTCAATCATTTTTTTGAATTTTATAACCATTCTTAACAGCAAGATTAACCTCACACGAGAACCAAGTCCCTGTTATGCATCTCTCATTATCCGAATGTGTGCACATATGGGATTTGTCAGTAATACATTTTGAACATAAGCCCATGATCAATCTATTGGCACTTTTTTGACCAAGGTAACACTGGGAGGAATAATCCTTTCGGAGGGAGAATTGTACATTTAACAAAACCAATTAGTGTTTCAAGATTTACATTTCTAATTGATTTGCAGTACGTAAAATTCGCGGATGGCCAATGGGATATGAGTATGTAACGCATAATTTTTGGATACATAACGTTTATAATCCAATGACAAAATCATTTCAAGTATCTGTACATTTGTGATAAATTTTAAATACATCTACTAAACCTCCAAAATACTGAGTCTCGTACATTAATTGGTGAATGCTTTATAAAAGTTGAATTTAATATTGACGCTTCAAGTTGACCATTTCCTGATAAAAAAAATTTAAACAAACATTCCCACTCTGAAATCAATGTGTATCCAGCTAATTTTATATTTCAATACGATTATTTGTACTTTCTAAAGCGTCTACGCATTTCATTTTTAATTCTTTCTGAACGTGACCCAAAACAGATTTGACATCCATGCCAATAAGCATCCTAAGCATTTCAAAGCATATTCGCTTTTGATATACCAGTTATATCAGGACAAAACCATCAAACATATACACCTACATCTGGAAGTTTATATTCAAATGTAAGGTTACACATAACGTCTACTCATGTATTCTAACCACATACGTCCTACCTTTGACTGTTGTTTGTTACCATGATAATTATTTGTCGGAACAATCCCTAATGTGTTAGCTGGCATAAAAGCATGCTCTGTACCCTAACATTACTGCCCCTGTCAATGTCACTGATTCTAGAATCGGATTAACTTTTAAGTGATTTTTGAAAAATTGTATGAACCGTACAATCCCTGTTCGTAATATTGTAACGTCAGATATACAATAATCTAAAAGTTCATTTTGAAAAGTCAAAAACATAATTTGGACTTATTGGCATTATACCAAGTATTAAATTTTTCCAATTGTTCTTGAGAAAAGCTGTCCGTAATATATGTATTCTCAATCAGGAATTCTCCCTGAATAATATTGATTTATGGGTATATTGAATAAATGCGGAAAATATTGTTACTTTTTGGCAAAATCAGATAAGGGCATACCACAAAAAATTAAGAAGAGTCAACAATGCGTACATTTTTAAATTTCATATACATTATTTTACAACCATTCATTGTTACATCGCATTTAAATGATTGTTTACTCATTTCTTCCATAATAAATTGTCCGTCCGTACGATTTAAAGTTATGACATATAGCTGTAACTTTTCTTGTAAAAAGAATTTAAATACGAAATGAATTTCTCCACACAAGAAATATTGTTTTCAGACCAAAACCATTGTTAGGAGTATTAATACTGCAGCTAGTGCAATAATAAAATTCCGATCTGTCAAAACATTTTTCACACACTTCGGGATGAAACAAGTAAATTAGGAACGTGTTTTTTTTATTCCTATCTCATTTATGTTTTGCATACATTCAATATCGAAAAAAACCAATTTAAATGTTGATAACTTTTTTGGTTTATATTTCTTAATGTAGCATTTGTGATTTTGAGGAGCGTGAGTATAACATATTTTACAAAAAACTTCATCGCATATGCGTATGCGCGTTCGTCGTTTTGTAAAATCCAAAACCGTTTTGCCAAAAAAATGTTGCCCTATTTTTTATAAAAATGTAATGTTTCAAATCTTTAAGATAAAATATATTAATAACTTTGTCATTTGATCCACCCGCACGTGCAGATAAAATATTTCCACTACTTTTATATATATATATATGTATATATGTATATATGTATATGCATATTGTAAACGATGGAATTAATTTCTGAAATTTATAAATAGCAGCCATTGAACAACCTTCCGTCTGACTAAATATAACGTTTGCTTTCTTAATAAAATTTACAGCTTTTGCTTTAAATTGATTTGCTTTACTTATGTCTTCATAAAATAACAATAACGATATTTTGTTTTTCAATAAACGCTTTACCATATAAAATTGCTTTTGGTAGACATATCATTGTCTGACACGCCCGAATGCAAGATAGTACGTATTTTACGTTGTAAAATTTTGTATGTCTGTACAGTCACTTAGATTCATTGCGCCTCCCGTATCAAGGTGAATGATTGTAACCGTAATAATAAATAAACTATAAATTGAAAAAACTCTCATTTGACTGCGCCACACTTGCAATTAAATCTAAAATCATTTGTTCATGCAATTCATTCAATGGTCTAAAAAGATAGCCCAATTGATTTTGATGGATTATTTTCGAGTTCAATTGTACCAATCAAATCAGTTTTCTTAGCGTTTTTTGACACTTCTTTTATCAAAAATCTAAAACCACGTAAAATATATACTTCAAATGAAATTACTTCGTTACTTTTTGAACTGTTATTGAATCTGAACTCATATCGAACTGAATTCATTTTGAAACGTGAATTGTACCTTTCCTCTGTACTTGTTAATGTAAATAAATTGGCGTGTTTGCATTGCAGACGACGACGTTGACGGTTCCTGACCATCCTGAACGTATTGACTGTTATTATTTTGTCCTGTTTCGTTTTCGTCTGATGAATCATCTGACTCAAGTTGAGCGGGACGCTTCACCACTAACAAATATAAACACGCGTAAAGTTTTTTTCTCATAAACAACAACAACCAAAAATGCGACTTACACTTTTTTATATTTTTGTTACTCATTATATATGTATATAATCTTTCCACACAAAAATCACAATGACTTGAACGAACAAAAATATTGTTAGTAGAGTTAGTCATAACTAGAGGTGTGCACCGCCGATTTTACGCCGGCGCGCCGCTGATTTTTAGCTTATTTTTCGGCGCGCCGCCGCCGAAAAAAATTGACCTACGCCGCCGCCGCCGCCGGACTCGTTTTTGGTCGCGCCGAAATTTTTTTAATAATAGATAAAAAAAATCTTGTAGAATCAATCATTAGGCCGAAAAAAGGGGTGACCATTCGCAAACACGAATTTGTATAAGAATGAATTCAGTAAGATCGAACCCAACACTTCTTTGTACAATTCTTAGAAGCTTGAATTTAGTAGGATGGTTTTTTTAGACGAGAAATATTACAAGATAAGAGGGATTTTAACAAACTTTTCTTTAATTTTACTTCCGAAGGAGGTAGTCGTTGAAAGTTTGACGAACAAGTTTTGGGAATCTCGTTCTAAGTGATGAAACTTGATGCTCGGATTTAATCCAAATTATAGAATGATTTATTGACTCAAATGTTCTTAGCTATTAAACCCAAAATTGTGTATAAATATCTAAGAACATTTCGGAGTTGAAATCACAGGGTGCCCACAAAGTTACATACAAAAATATATGGACGCAGGTAGTCTTTAGTCAGAATTCTTTAGACACATTTTAAAAGACTTCAAATACATAAGAAATAAGACAGCAACCGATGAGTTAAATCACGTCTTGATTGAGATATGAGCCTAAAAGGCCTTCAATCTAGTCGGCCCACAAGACATTTTTTTATATAGAATTGCTTCCTGTTTTCCGTTCGAAGCCCAAAATTTTCAATCCTAGTGATATGACCTACCCTGTGCATAAAAATTACGATCACCTGAAATAATATATTTCGAAAATATTTACAATTGATTATCATTCAAAAATTCTTCAGGGCGAGAGCAGACTAAAGTTGAGTTGGTGGGGACCTCAACAACTGAAAATCTCTCGTCTATTTTCGGCTTTATCAACTTGTTTTGTTAGCTTTCATTTGTGAGTCTGAATTTCGATTGACATTTTCTGAATTCTTACTTTTTTAGCTTTTTTTTCAATTATCTGAGGTTTTACAATGAACCTGGCTGTATTTTCTAATCGGTAGATGCAAAATTTTCGAATTTATATTTTTTTGGAAAATTTTTCGGCGCGCCGCAAAGTACGCCGCCGCCGACCCTAAATTTCTCTCAGCGCGCCGCCGCCGATCTTCGAACACTCGGCGCGCCGCCGCCGATCTTTTTAAAATCGGTGCACACCTCTAGTCATAACATATATATTTCTATTAACTATAAACCATTACCATTATATTTCGCATACAAAATAAAAAAACTTAAGAAAAATAATTGATAAAGTAGAAGTCGCAGTCTGCATCACGACATTTTTGCCTGTAAAAAATTATGTCGCTAAATTTTTTGATTTTTAATAAACAAAAAAAAATACCTTTTTTACACACAAAACTGGATCATAATCGATATCGTCCCACGAATCATCCATCGGTATAGTAGGAATTTCATCCCACGACTCATCTGGTGCTATCATACACGGGTCGACTTCTTTTTTCTGTAAAAAAAATGCTGTAAAACGAACAACGTACACTTCCACCATTTTGCGTACCTTTTCCGGAACAATTACGCCTTCTTCATTGACTGTCACGAAACGTCCATCAAAATAACGAAAAACTGGTTCTGGCTTGTAACACATTGATATATTGTCACATATAAAGCATCTGAAAGCAAAAGAAAAAAGGTGTGGCTAAATAAAAACTGGCGTTTTTTTACGCATATTTGTATGTTTTCTTACCTTGGGTATTCCAGTTCATATGGCTTTGTTTCCTGTGTTTCCAAGTCTAAGTACGAAGAAAGCGTAAATGTAGTTATTGTTGATACATCAACTTGACCGCGTTCAAAGTTAATAAGTTCGCCAGGATGCGATACCAAAGCATGCATATTGTTGAAAGGGTCAGAGTCATCATAGGCGTTGTTACCGAAATAATCTCCACAAAAATCACCTAGTCCTGAGTTTAGCAACTCTTTATAATTTTTTTTTTTTTTTTTAAACAGTTTTTAAGCACTTGAAACACTTTATATACACTTTTGGTCTCATTCTACCATAAAAACACTTTGGGACTTCTAAATTTAAACAATCGATAACACTTTCGTCCCATTCATCAAACCATACATCACTTTGTGGATTAGTAATATTAACGCGTTTTATTTTTTCACGCCCGAATTTTTGTCCACTTATTTGGTTAAATACATCCTTTTCGTAATTTAAGTGTTCTGCATCGGAATGACGCAAATATTTTTGTGTAAACTTGTAACGCAAGTTTAATTCTATCGCGGAACAAACACTACGACTATAATGAATGTCTTTACAACGCGATACATTTTTGTATTCGCGATATTCTAAATCTTTAATAGGTGTACAATACGTACACAAAGCATGACGCTCAATTATTGCGTTCTCGTTAATTTTATTTAAGCATAACTCATATTCCGTATGAGAGATAATGAAAGTACGCACACATATTTTTTGTTTTTTGAACGCGTCAAGTCTTTTTTCCGAACACCTCATACACATCCCGTTTCGTTCCACAATTGGATTTGTACACACCTCTAATGGCTCACATTTATGCTTATCATTATCACTGTTTACATCACAGTACGAATGTACTGGCATTAGGCACATTTCGTTATACTCAGCCATAATAGATTTAAATAAAAGTCAAAAGTTATTTTAATTTGTAAAAACATTTTTATTCAAATTTATAAAAAGGAGTACAACAACGTTCGCAATACATTTCTCCTCTCATGCACATTACAATTTCGTTTATTTTTATTTTATATGGTTTCATAGTTAAAGTTCTATTCCTATGGGGCATAGAAACACTTGAAACCCAGTCATAACAATCTTTACAAAAACGATTGTTAAACCCAAAAAATTCGTACCAAAACAATTTGTACGATGGCATTAACAATTCGAGCATTTCACAAAAATCTTTATCATTTAATTGTCTTAAATAAAAAATATCTTCACTGGTCATTGGACGGTACTGCTGGCATGTTGTTTCCGTGGAAATGTTAGTGCATGAAACCCGCAAAGCCGTTTCGACTGCTTCCAGCCCACGTTGCCAAAATTCCGTTTTCCCAAAGTACGTGTATTTGAAGTAATTGTTGCGGACTTGTGACATAATTTTGAAGCTGGGATAGCGATTTCCAGTATCTTCCCAAATGACTGGTGGTGGTATAATATTCCCCAAGACACTTGTTGTCGCCACAGTAGTATTGTCAGGAACAACAACGCAAGAGGTTTCAAGTAAATCGGTACTTATTTGATTGTTATTATTATTGTTATTTAAAGAGGACATTGTCACTTTCCAAACTTTTCAAAAACAAATTGTAATTACCACGTCCCCGGCCTCGGCCGCGATTAGAATTATTGTATCGACCCCCATAATTTCCCCTGGAATTTTGTCCGTTTCTTTGAGCGTGATAGTTTATTCTTATATCCATTTTGTTGAAATCTTTTACCCTCGACCTCTACGATAGTTAGACTGAGCCTTATAAGCTAAAACCTGTTTTTCAGTTATTTCTGTGGAAGCTTCTAGTATCAATTTCGCAACTACTTCCTATGATCTTCATAATGTGTGGCGGAAAGTACTGCTTTAACCAAATCGCTTCTGGTTGCTGACCGGCACATTTTAACTGTTTCATCAACAGTTACCGAGTTGGCTTTCTCTGATGTCATTCCCTCGACTATTAGGGATCTCTTCAAATTTTCTGCTAAGTCGTCTGCAGCTTTCGCGAACTCTTGTATTTTAGTTCTATCAAATCTGAGAGCTTGTAACCTGGAAGTTAAAACTTTAGAGGATTCTGCTTTTATGTTTTGTTGTAAAGCAGTGATAATTTCGTCTACCGTTTTTACATCCGGGCTCACAGCGTCTTCTGCGTTACCTTCAAGTTTGGTTAAAATAATAGATACCAATAATGTTTTATGTGTATCGCCCGCCATTGTTGACATGAGTTTCAGAGAATTTATGAAAGCTGTGCGCTTCAAGGGTTCACCTGCATAGGTTTTGATGGCTTTTGTGGCCAGATTATAAAAGTCTTCTTTCGTAGTCATTGTATCATCAAAATCGGTTTCGTCGGATGTTAATGTATTATTTTGATTTGTAGTTGTTAATTCTTCTTCCGTCAATGGAATTATATTGGACCTTTCTATAATGTGAAATATATCGTCTGGGAAATTATACTGGCACTTGAGATTTGTTAGACAAAGAATAAGTTTTTCACGAACGTAATTAGCAAAAACAATCAGATTTTGCTTTGAATTTGTAGAGATTTTTGGATTATCGTGATATTGTAAAACAAACGTGATTGCTTTATTATATGCGTTAACTATGTCAATTTCGTATGTCTTCAATGTTTCGGGATTATCAGTCAAATTTTCTTTAAGAATTCGTTTCGCAACTAGTATAAATTTTTCTTTTTCCTCTTTTATAGACATTAATGTTTCGTGGACGTTAAGAACTCTCAACTGGTTCTTGTTACTTCACTTCAATTTGAAAATTCATGTGAACCTTAACATTCAATGGTTAAAACACTTTTGGTATAGTTTATAAACGGTATAAACGAAAAATGTAAACAAGTAGGATAATACTCAAAGTAATAAAGTATGAATTTACTGCGTATTTTATGTCGATTGTTGTATGCTCAAATGTTTCCATTATGACAAATTGTTAATGTGCAATGCGTCGCAAAATTAAATTGAGATTTTTATTTCAGTGTAATATGAAACTTTTATTTTAAATAAACATCCTGTTGAAACTAAAAAGGTATGTTGCTGATTTTGCAACTTTGTAAATATGCGTCTATATTAACAAGTCGAAACTAAAACGTTTTGTTGCTGATTTTGTAACTTTTGTAAATATGTGTTTATATTAACAAAGTCGTTTATGAGAAAATAATTATTTTCCATGCCAAGGCAAAAAAAAATTTTATTTATTTTTTTTTTTTGTAACAAGATTCTTTGAATTATTTTTAGGTTTTATTAAATGAGGAATTATCGTCTTGAAATACCTGAAATTTGTCCTATCGTTTCCCAGCTTAGTTTCCATGATTTTCTGTTTTACTTCGTCTTTCGAAATTTCGCTTTTTGTGTCCATACCCATTTGTATATTTATCACCGATAATTGTGAATCACTTAAACCGACGTAAAAATTTTTGTTGTATGTCTTCAGAATTTGCCATATTTGTATGAAATATTTTCACTTGGTCATTCTAGGTTTAGATTTTCGTCTTTTATTATATTATTTTATTTTAAACGTCAGCCAAATTGTCACGTGATTTGTTTATAACTTGTTTCTTTATGCACCGTCTGTGCGTTTTATATATTTTTGAAATTCCAAAAATTCCTAGAAACACTACAACTAATATTAGCAATATTTGAACCGAATCTTTATGTTCTTCAATGGACTGCACTATTGTAATTTCGTTCGGCATTTGAATTGCCGGTTGCAGTAACATTATCTGTCTTTAGACGGTGTGTTACCCATGCTTTACTGTATATTATTGTTCCGAATCTCACTTCATGATTTTTAGTTTATTTAAATTATCACTAAATGTAACTATAATTGAAGTATTGATACCAATTTCACTGTTTAAAACTGGCAAGGATCGCCATGTTGGATCCTTCAATAAGGATCCTTAGGTTCTTTATTAATATTTTATAAGATCGTAATTAAAAGTCCAACCGTTCAGTTACTTTATACTTTATTGAATGAATCTCTTAATCTAAAAACATATACTCAACAGTCACACTGGATATAATATAAAGAGCGCGAGAGAACAATACTCTCTCTCTCGCGCGTATAGTCTTAGTCGTATAATAATAATTATAGTAAGGGCACTACAATCCAGTGTCGTCATCCCAATCTTCGCACTCCGCTCTCAGCTCCGTTTGGAAGAATAATTTCTGCGTGAGTCGCGGGAGTGGGCGAAGATACACCGATCGCAACGTCTCGTATGAACACTTTCACCTTTCGACACGAAATCACATATGTTGGTCTCACATACAATTGTCTCAATAGCAGAACAATTCTTTCAACTTTTCCGACAGAACACTTCTCCAAATTTTGATCTTATTTACTCGACGGTCAATCTAGAACTAACATTTCATCTTTTTTTTTGATTTTTTGTTTTTCTTATATATTTACGTTTTTGACGAGGTGAAGCTGTAGTTGAAGTTGAAGGCGTAGTTTTCGGCAACAGACACAGCAGAAGTAGTAGCATTAGTAGTAGTAGATGAAGATGATTGCATTTTTTGAAGGCGCCTGATATAATGGTTGTGGTGTAATCTAACGGAAGCATTGGTTCCCGTCGTCGTCATGATCGTCGTCATCTAAGATTATTGTTTCTTGTACAGGCGAACTGATTGATTCGATAGCATTTAATGGCCCCTCGAAATCGTTAGGATTTCGACTATCCAAACCATCAGTATAATCTGTAAAAAAAAGAACAAAATTTAAAAAAATATTAGAAAAATATTAGATAAAAAAAAGTTACCTACGTCGCGCTGCATAAGCTAAATCGTCATGCTCTTTTAGCATGTAACATAATATCTTTTGAATGTTATGGCTACTGAGTTTCCGTTCATAACAGAACTTCAACAATGTAACAGTGTGAAGCCTTTAATATTTCAACAGATCTTACTATATTTTACTTCAACAGCCAAAAGCTGATACAATTGTAGATTCGTGTTTAGTGGAGCATAGTTATCCAAATACTTGTTAGTTTATACAAATAATTGTTAACTGAAAATGGATATAAAATAAAATACTTTTAAAAGTAATAGTAGTATACATACAATTTAAAAAGAAGGGGGAGCCGGTTTGAGTCTTTGCTAAATGTCAAAAAAGCTTTGTGTCGTCACTAAATACATATAGATGGCGCTAACTGTCAAACTTTGTATCTTTGCTAACTGTCAAAAGCATCAGTTAACTCCTGTCGGTAATAATATTCTCGGGCATCAAATAATTGCTCTCTCGTCAAGATTGGTGAGTGGTAGTAATGTGTGGTTGTGGGAGGTTTTGGTGGCATAGTGGGTACCGAAATTTGGCAAACTGCATTGCCTAAAATTCTCGCAACGATGACAATCGATAGTAATAACATGATGAACTATAAGTTATTACAAAATTTTTAACACGACGATATATAAAATGGTTTTTAGAACACTGCCGTGAATAAGTCCGACGTTCAAGTGAGCTCCGTTTTTTTGGAGACTTTTCTTAAAGGTCCTCCCATCGCCATTTCGCTCCGCTTCGTCACGGCAGTGAAAGTCAAAATTATTCTTTATAAATACTACTGTAATTGATCCAGCATGCGTTTTCCAATTGTTCCATTGGGTTGAATCGTATCGACAAAATGTTGAACCATGGCCCAGCCGAAAGGTATGTGCAGGTATATGGCTGCATTGGGTTTACCATGTACACGGTTCTCGTACACATTGATATCACATCACATCGCTTATCCGCTCCATTACGTTTGTATGGTCATACGGACTAAACATAACCAGAATGTTGTATATAAATTGCTCTGCATTGAACAACTCGGGAGAGCAATGTGTCGTAGAGCAACGCTGAGTTGAGGCAGCACTGAAAATCACTGATCGAATGACAATCTAGTATGTGAATTGTTAAAAGCGTTTATTCGATCAGAACGGAGGTGCTGGACACCAGATTTTTTGTGTATAATTAAATCTTATATTATCTGGACCATCATCGGTCAGAATAGCTTAGTGGTGTTTGAAAAGGAAACTAAATGTAAGACTTGGGTCAATTTTGTTGTTGGTTTTTGTTTAAATTTTGAATTTTGTCAACGACAGGAAAATTGAAGCTTTCAATAAAAGAATTTTATACGAATTGCTGTCAATTTGGTTTTCCTCTGCACCCGCCAGATCGTTGTATTTTCAACACAATGGCATTGAAAATGTATTGAAAAATAGAAAAAAAGGTAACAAATAATTTTGTAAAATAAAAATGCGAAAAAACTTACAATGTTGATGTTGCGTACTCCCAAAACTTCACTTCATAGTTTTGTTTTTATTTAAATGAGCACTAAATGCAACTACAATTCACTAATTCACTCTTTAAAAACTGGCATTGGGTCGCCATGTTAGACCTTCTTATATTAAAGATCCATTTATCCACTTCCTTATACCTTGGTATTATACTTCACTGGAACTTCTTTATTTAAAAGACGACCGTTCTACTCGACTTAACTTTATTAATTAATTCATTCATACAAATCGAACACACTTAGTTCTTACGAATGTAATATAAAAGGTGCGCGAGAGAATAACTCTCTCTCTCTCTCTCGCGCGTATTATTCTCATTATATTTAATATAGTCAGGGCGCTACCATAGCAAGGACGAAAGATGTTTTCTGCAAAATTAAGAACTGAACCTGTCAACAATTTGTATAACAAGTCCAATGTTTCCAATTTCATGTCGTACCCCAGGTTCGGCGGGAGACAAATTCCTAAGTCTTCTTCTCCAAAGGTGTGCCAAGATGTTATTAATTCACAAAAGTCACGGGTTTACCGGTTGAACATAAACATTTATTTGAAACAATCTTAGGATTTACAAAATTTACTTTCACAGTAACTTATTTTCACAATCTAACCGTAACAAACTACGTTCACAATTCTGATTTTATCGTGATTTCAAAACTAATTTCACAATTTGAACTACACCTAGAATTTCACTAAAGTCGCGATAGTAAGAACCTTATTTTCACAAAACTAACTGAAACAAACTACTTTCACAATTCTGATTTTATCGCTAAAACAAAACTAATTTCACCGTTTGAACTACTGTCGCGGTATTCTAAATTTTACTTACTGTCGCTTTTACCAAATCGAGAACTTATCTCTTTCGCGGTTCCAAAAAAACTCTTTTTGACCGAACTCGATCACCGTCCGTAAAGAACTACTCGATAATTTTCTGTAACTGATTGACATCAACTTGGCGACGAACCCACATGTCCACTTATCGAACAACTGAATACGCTTGTAATGCAGAATTGCATTTTTGGCATTTTCAGTCGCTTGTGCGACACACTTAAGTTCCTGACCAAGCTCTGTTTATATTTTCGCTTGCTAATGGAAACCAACACGATTTCCCATATAATTCCCGTTTTGTTAAATAATCCTGTGTCCCCTGTTGCTCAGCCCGATAATGTTAGCAATACCATTACGACAGTCTTGCGTTTTCATATTTATATAAATTAATTGAGACGGCGTAACCATTTATCATTACTTAATCTAACGATGAACAACTTTCAAAACGTCGAAAAGTAACTTGTGCTGTGAACTGTAAATAAGATAAGTTAAGCATTAATTAAACGTTTAGCATTTATGGAACGTTTGCAATTTTTAAATTATACTATCAGGTGAATACAAACAAAATGTTGAGACAAGACGTTTGACAAATCTAATTTCCGCCCTAGATTTGTAATTGGATATGTCAAATACATGATGGTTAGTGGTGAACTAAAGTAAACTAAGTTTATTAATAACAGTATTGTGAGGATTTCGAGGATTTTTTCTTGATTAAACATTTCGTTGTTGGAACAATAAGGCGGATAAGATTCAAGTTTTCATTTTTGTCGTTCCATAGGACTCGAAAGTGTTGTCTTTTTTCTAAAAGATTTTGACGGGTTGCTGGTTTTCCGTTTAATTTATAGTTTTTGTGTGTAAATTTAAGACAACAATTTTTAAAAAAATATTTATAGAAATTAACAGAGAATGATAACAGGTGACGTTGTGCTGACCCCACAGGTAGAATAAACATGTCAAATGACATTTAGCAGCCATGCATCCAATACGTCAAAATACATGGTAAAATCATATTTGTTGTGGGTCAGCGCAGCGTCTGCTGTTATCATTTCTCTGGAAAGTTAATATGATCTCTGATATATGAGGCTGAGTACTTTATAATTAACAACAGGCCTATCAATTATGAGAGCTGAAAATTATACAAAATTCAATAAAATCAAAGTGTTGGTCATACATTATTTAGTCACAGAGGAAGGAATAGATTTTTATTCTGGATTGAAATAATTTTTAATCTTCCAAAAGAACGTAAAATGACTTTTTCGTTATCTAAGAAGAGTTTTTCCGAACTTCAAATAGCTATTTAAGAGACATCGATGCTTTGCCGAAAAGCATACATTTGAATCTTGTTTCAAAAATGTACGACCGCAATAACGACCACGAATGTGTTAGCTTTCAAAAGAAAATCGATTTGGTTGCCGCAGCTGGACCAGCTCTGAGACTGAGAAAACTCAGCAGTTTACGAAAATTTCGTTAAGCTGCTCACGTTTCTCAGAGCCGGTCAAACGAACAACCGGTACAACCAATTTATTTTCTATTGAAGCTAACACATTCGTGGTCTTATTTCACGTTTCTCAGAGCCGGTCAAACGAGTACAACCGGTACAACCAAATTTATTTTCTATTGAAAGCTAACACATTCGTGGTCGTTATTTCGGTCGTACATTTTTGAAAAAGGATTATGGTGGAAAGATATCATCGAAAATAAAATGCAAGACACGCAAATGAAGACTAAAAGTTTAGCTAAGTACCGATGCCTCTTAACTTCTCCTTTGTTTACTTGACAAATTGCCTCAATTTTCTTGAGCTGAATTTGGGAAAGAGAGCAGCTTTTCGCGACAAAAACTCTTGCTTCTAAATGCAACAAATTGAACTGACGGTAGACTAGACGGAGTGTTCTAGAGGCGCGACTGATCTAACGAAATACAAATTTTTATATTCGATTTGAAAGTTCGAAGCTCGCAAACTTTTCCAAAGCTAACGAAAAAGTCATAAAAGTTGTTTTGATTTCAATTCTATTTACAAAAGTTCTTGATTGACCGACATAAATGATAATGAACACTAAGAGACAGATTGATTCTAATATAAATTACAATAACATGTAGAAGACAATTCAACAAATTGATTGCGACAACCACTAGAATTTAAATGTTTATGTCATATTAAACAGCTCCGGTACAATGGTTATCATTCTATGATTTCAAAATTTCCCGCACTTATGTGAATCACTGTGTGTCAGAAACTATTTTTGAGAAAACATTTTCCCAAATTTTCTTGAATTTCCCTACATTTTCGTCAATTTTCTTAAAAATATTTTTGGGATAAAATTGGAAAAGTCGGGAAATTTTACGAAATTTTTGCCCACAAAAATAGTTCCTGCTTTGTACACATGTAAGCTTCCCAAAGAACAAAATGAGAGAAAAAAGCACGGAGAGAAAATTTGTGTGGCTAGTTTCAAATTTAACACGCATTGTCTCCTTATTGTACTTTGTGTAGTTCTATTTATGTTGTTGAAGCTAGATTGTAAGATAATTCGATGTAAAAGACTTTTTAACCCTAAAAAATTGATTTTTTTTTTAAATAAAACGGTCGAATTGTTAACAGATTTCTCGATTTTTATTTCAATTTTTTCAATTCATCACAATTTCCATGGAAATTGCAACGTCAAACACTTCATTATCGACTTATGTTGATACTCAACATTCCAGAAACGGTGGACACTGTTACTGAAAGGATCTCGACACAATGCGTTATTATGTCGTTGTGGGGTAAATCGAAACTCGCTTTTAGACAGCGCACTTCAAGCACGAGTAGTGAGACTGGACAGTGTATCAAACTTTTTGCACTGTAAAAAAGGTGGGAAAGTTTTTCATTCAAAATAGAACTCTATTTGGCAGCTGTCATTTGAAGCACTTTTGCTTGAAGTGCGTTGTTTTTGATTTGGCTAGTTCAATGAAAACACAAAATGAAAAAAAAAAAGTTAAATTGAAGGAGTACTGTGTCGGCTTCATATTCCGATTGAATAATTATGCAACTGTGAAAGCAGTAACGAAAATACAGAGTGATCATAGCACTGCATCTAGCACTAACATTCGTATGTCAGACGTCAAACAGCATATTTTCTATGTCAATGCTAGAAGCAGTGCTATGGTGCGACTCACGAATGTACAGCCAGCGTAACAAAATCGTGTCGGTGTCACCCTTTCAACATTCGACTTACGGTTATAATGCCACCAAAGAAGGATGTGGATTCAATTGTATAGCGGCCCTTAAGCCGGTCGAGTCGGTTTTTTCACGGAAAGTGAATTTGCTCCTCATCGAAAGTTATTTTGAAATCGAGGCTGATTGATTTAAAAAACTTAAAGAAAAATCAATTTTGGCCTGCTTCAATCGTCGCTCACATAGATTGAGAGGTAAGATATACGTTTGAAAAAAAAAGAGAAAAGGTAAGTCTTGACATTCATTCAACGCTCGTCATCAAAGACAGTAGCTGATTAGTTCGAAAAGGCAAGTATCGAGTCCCACATTAATTCCATCTCTCTTTTTTAATGTTTACGCAGAAGTCATTTGTCAACTACAAGGCTGTACTTTAAGACCGTACGCTGACCGCTAAACACCAACTGCATTTCAATACAAAATTTGAAGTGAATTTGTACTTAAATTGTACAAAGAGTGAAAATAACGGCATGGATAAAGGCATACCTAGTATAGTTGCTTGAACGTCGGTACGTAAATATTGAATAGAAATCCTAGCTCTTTCAAAACATATTATGGGGAATTATTTTAAACGACAGCCTACCATTTTCCAGTGGAATTTTTTATATATGC
>NW_023503472.1:0-14824 GCF_014529535.1 Bradysia coprophila
TTTTGTTCCTTGGAATAATTGATTGGTCCAAGATGACGAAGAGCAGGCAGTTACTCATGTCTTATTATACTCGTTTGAAAGCTTGTATCATAAGACATCTAGAAAAAAAAAATTTCAACCGAGTAACTGGCTGCCTTCCCGAGATATCACTCCAAGAATTTTGTTCCTTGGAATAATTGATTGGTCCAAGATGACCAGAAGGCAGGCAGTTACCCATGTCTTATTATACTCGTTGAAAGCTTGTATCATAAGACATCTAGAAAAAAATTTTCAACCGAGTAACTGGCTGCCTTCCCGAGATATCACTCCAAGAACTTAGTTCCTTGGAATAATTGATTGGTCAAGATGACCAGAAGGCAGGCAGTTACTCATGTCTTATTATGCTCGTTTGAAAGCTTGTATCATAAGACATCTGGAAAAAAATTCAACCGGGTAACTGGCTGCCTTCCCGAGATATCACTCCAAGAATTTTTTATTGGAATAATTGATTGGTCTCAAGATAAGAAGAGTAATACGGGAGTTTTCATTTTTATCTGTCAAACTTTTATTACTTACATGATTTATTACTTTATTACTTTGATTAAAGGGTTGCCGCCTTTTATTGCTCATTAATTAATTTATTACTTTATATAAGCGGTAAATTTCCTTTATATCACCGCTTTATATTATAGGGTTGCCGCTTTTTATTGTCCCCTTAATTACTTTATATTACCGCTTTATATAAGTGGTAAAATTCCTTTATATCACCGCTTTATATACGCGGTCGATTTCCTTTATATACGGGATACCGCGTCATATACGCGGTACATATACTTTTGTGTTATTTTCATTTATTCTAGGCGGCATAGTCAAAATACCTTTTACTTTAGGCGGTGTATATCCTTTGCAAAGACTATTCACCGTACAGTACGTACATATTCTTCATGCATAAGCGGTGTTTCTTCTATGTCCTTTGTATTGAATAGTCTGAGAGAATATCGGTTTTTTTCTTTTAAAGTCGGTGTATATTCTCAGATGTGTTCCTAGAAGGAAAAATTGCCTGTGGAATAGTTTCGTGTGAACATTGCTTTTTCTCACATTTTTTGTGATATTTTCTGTATAAAAAGGACTCGTGCAGAAGAACAGCACAGTCTATTTCTGGAGAGAGCTGCGATAGGTTGTACTTGTGTTTTGGTTTTTTGTTGTTATTATTTTTTTGAATATTTTGCGAAGATAAAAAAGTAGTTGGTGTTGTCTTGCTGTCATCAAATTGTTTTTGTCTATATTTGAGTGACACCTGGCGCTGAGAGTTTCTGGTAGCTGAAAAAGGTTTACGAAAATATAAAATCTAATTCGTTGAGAGAAAAAATCGGGTTAGAAAAATAATTAGAAGACTAATTAGGGTGAGCAAAACAAAAATCCATCCAAGAAAAATTTTGGTGGAAAAAATCTCACAAAACGATTCTAACAAGAAAAGAAAAAATCGCATCAGAAAACTATTTAAACTAATTTGTGTTGAAACATCTGACTGTGTAAAAAATGGATGCACGGACGATCATCCTATTTGTGAAGAGGTCGATGCGCCCACTGAGAGAGAAGACTGGTTCAATGAGTACTGATTCTTGGAGGTTGACTTGACTGAATGTTCGTCTATATCAGAATCTGACATGAGGGCCTATTATGAAGAAATGGGTCGTGTCATGAATAAACTTATCCTGTGGGCGAAAATGGTGCTGTGCAGTGTATTGATGGTGAAAGTTGTACTGTAGGGGGTACTTCCGCGTGTACTGGCCAATCTGGTAATGTTGAAAATACGAATGCAGCTGTAGATTCGAGTGGTGCGCGGTTGAGTAACCTTTACGATTGTGCACCTACTACTGGCCTATATATATATATACCGGACAAGGAGTATTGAATATGCCTCATGAGAGAATGTCGGTTTTTTCTTTAAAAGTCGGTGCATATTCTCAGATGTGTCTTAGAAGGAAAAATTGCCTGTAGAATAGGTTCATGTGTTTGTTCTTTCTCATAGTCTTTGTGATATTTTCTGTATAAAAAAGACTCGGTGTGGTATGAAGACCCTATTCAAAGCACCTAGCAGGTAATAGAGGATTTTACACGTCAAATAGAGTAGTTTTTTGATACCAATAATATCATTAGCAGCCTTAATGGTAATTTTGCAATGACATTATGAAAAAAAGGTATGGAAATATTCACATACTGCGATTAAAGTACTACTTTATTTTTTTCTATTACCCTGCTAGGGCTTTGGCCTATTTCTAGATGTGTTCTGTGAAGGAAAATTTGGTTTATGAATAGTTCATGGGAACGATGGTCCCTTCTCACAGTTTTAATAATATTTTGTCTTAATAAGGCCTCTATGTCTTTTCTGTTGCGGCAATTTGTACTTGCCTTTTCGTTTGATTTCATAAATGTTGTTGTATTGTTATGTTTTTTGTGACAAGTGGAAAGCCAATAAAAATTAGCTGACAAAGCTTGCGGAGAAGTGACATTTAGTTGGAAAAATTTTGTAGGATCAGTTTCTATTGTATTTTCCTACATCATTGTGACTCGTATACAGCGCCGATATCGTCCATAGAACCATGGTTCTTTTTCTGAAACTGTGAGAAACTGTCTTTAAAATAAAAATATTTGAATATAAAACGACTCTGTGTAGGAGATCGGTACAGTTTTGTTCTGGGGCTCGTAGAGTCAGGCTGTTTGCATTTTCACCAAACTAAAAAAAATCAGTGGTGAGAACGAGGCGTACGATTCTGACAATTTGGAAGGTAAGGACAAATTTTCTGATTGCAAAGACTATATAACTGCACTACTATACAGACGATCAGTGAAGATCCTGTTTTGCATAAGCTGTGTTTCTTCAATGTCTTTTGTATTGAATATTCTTGAAGAATGTCAGTTTTTTTAATTCGGTACATATTCTCAGATGAAGAAAAAAATGCCTGTGAATGTTGTTCTTTCTTAGATTTTTTGTGATATTTTCTGTATAAAAAGGAGACGGTCCAGTATGAACAGCACAGCCTATTTCTGTGTTCTGTGAAGGAAAATTGAGTTTATGAATACATCCATGGGAACGATGGTTCTTTCTCACAGTTTCGACAATATTTTGACATAAAACGGACTCTATGTAGAAGGACAGCACAGTCTATTTCTGTTGTGGCATGCTGTCCTTGCCTTCTTGATTGATTGTAGAATTGCTGTTGTCTTGTTATGTTTTTGTGACAAGTGGAAGTGGAGGGTCAATAAAAATAGGTTGACAAGGTTTACGGAGTGACATTTAGTTGCAAAATTTTTGTAGGATCAGTTTCTTTCGTATTTTTCTACATCGTGACTCGTACACATCGCCGATATCGTCCATAGTTCCAAGTAAATAATGGTTCTTTTTTTCAACTGTGAGAAACTGTCTTTAAATAGACATATTTGAATATGAAACGACCCTGTGTAGTGAGATCAGTACAGTTTTGTTCTGGGGTTCGTAGAGTCAGGTTGTTTGCATTTTTACGAAACTAAAAATATCAGTGGTGAAAACAAGGTGACAATTTGGAAGGTAAGAAGAAATTTTCTGTTGTAAAACCTTATGAAGAACGGTAAAAAGGGGGTACTGATGAATGAACATCTTTCTAGACCTACACTTTGACCGTACTACAGCTGAGTCAACCACTGTAATCGCTTTGTTGAAATTGGTCAAAGATACAATGAATACCATTGTGCTGCAGCATTTCTTGGAAATCAATAATTCAGCAAAAAATCGGAAATTTAAAGTCTGCACAATGGACAAATTGGAGAATGTTATACTGTCGGAAAAGGATGAGTACGGCTTCATAATCAACCTTTCGTCATCGTATTCGCCCGGTACTCACTGGGTAGGACTTTATGTGGATAAAAATCGTAAAGGTTCATTTTGCGACAGCTTTGGATTTCCCCCATACATCTATGACATGACAGATTTTTTTATCAGAAATTGTTCAACTTTTGAATCAAACGAGCAACAGCTCCATCAACTTGAATCAAAAGTTTGTGGTATGTATGCTGCGTGTTTTGTCCTACATATGTCAAACGGTGGTTCAATGAAATCATTTATCGATAAGTTTTCTTTAGATTTACATCTTAATGACATTTTCATTAATAAAATTTCAATTATTATATACAAAACTGTGTTGTCAGAAACTTTTTGGCACAAAAAAAAGCGGATCAAGCAATTAAGAAAAAAAAACTTAAGGAAAAAGATTAAGTTTTAAGTAGTGAAAAAATTTGATTCAAAAATTTTATTGGTAAAACTGTGTCAATAAAAAATCGGATATTGATTTACTGGTAAAATTGTACTTTATTAAAATGAAAACAAAGAAATTAATTAAAGAGCTTAACTGTTACATAATCACTGACAAGTAAATTATTTAAAAAAATCATTGTTGTAGTTGTTGGTGTTGTTCCAGATAAAATCTTAGTACTGCTACAACTTCGTCGTATGTGTATGTACCATCTTCATCGGCTGAGTCGGTAGCTTGACTTTCGGTAGATTCTGGTCCTCCTGAGTTATTGTCTCCTTTGTCTTCTTCTTCTGCATCCTCATCATCTTGATCACTTTCAGTACCAACATTGTCGCTTTCTTGATCACTATCGCATTCTTCAACTTCTTCGTCACTATCGTTTTGGATATATTCTGAATGTTTTCTAGAAATATGCCTTTTTAAGTTGTAAGTGGTGGCAAGAGTGCTCGAGCAATGCGGACAGGTTACAGCCATTCTTTATCTTTACTCGTCACCGTTTGGAGTAAAACTGAGGTAGTATTATTCTGGAACTCCTTATTTATTACAATGATGCTTATGAAACCGAAGAATTGCTTGAAGCTCTTTATATGTATAACTTTGGAGGTCTCTAAGAGTCCTATCGCGTAACATCCCGTTTCCAGTTGTCAAGTCTGTTTCGAACTGTTTTGTTTCATTTACTTTCAAAGTGTTATTCGCTGGATATACAATCAAAGGTGGTCTGCCCAGACGTCTAACATTGCGGGATGCTCGAGGTCTAGGATCGATCCATACGTTTTCAGGAGTACCGTACAAATATTGTACTTCAGGTTTGGTTACGTTTACGTGTTTCTCGTAGTGGTGAGAATATAAGTAGAAATGACTTATAAACTCTTCACCGCATATTGGACACTTCATTTTTCTTCGTGGAGCGTTGTGCCAGGTACAAAACCCAAAGTCCTATAATCTTTACAATTTTGTAAAGATTTTTATTTATATTAATATCCGTTCTCGCTACTGTGTCAACTGTACCATACCTTATCATTGACTGAATCATATCTAGCGTAACATTTCATTTATAGACAAATCTCCGCGATACTTGGTTTTTGCAACCCTATTTAGTGTTACTCTGAGATTTCACTAGTTTAGGGTAAAATATTTTAGCACAGACGAGTTCAGTTAAATGTTTCAACCCCAGGCCTATCACTCCGACGGCTGAATGCCAATTTTTGTTTCTTAGCCAATCAATGAGAAACGCTAAGATGGCCTTTTTGTCGGCATTGTGTACGTCATCACTAGTACAGGCAGTTTTGTAAGCTAAATCGTGTTCTTTCGCAATTAAGTCGTCACTATCAACCGGAGCCCATTATTCAATTCATTGCCTGGACCAAGATATTTGTGCCCCGGAAACAAGAATATGTTACCAAATGTCATTCTCATCAGTCTTTAGTAGTTGAAGCTTTCATTATCTTTAACACTTTTTGTGTTAGAAAATTATTTTTCGAAACTTTTTTGTCAGAATTTTTTTTTCAACATTTTTTTTGACAGAAAATTTTTTGTCAATATTTTTTTGTCAGAATTTTTTTTTCAACAATTTTTTTGTCAGATTTTCTTTTTTCAATATTTTTGTGTTTATTTTTCAACTCTTTTATGTCAAGTGAGAAGATTGCACCGCAATGAATAAACTACGTGTGTGTTGTACACACACCGACGAATCACTCAGTAATGAGCTGCTGATTGTCCCCTTCCATCGTTGAAGAGGACAAAGACCAACCCCGTCCCCGGCCAATAATATATACATTCAGGCATGTGGCCGGGGACGGGGTTGGTCTTTGTCCTCTTCAACGATGGAAGGGGACAAGTTTCATTTTATAAAGAGCTACAATCATTTAGCAGCTCATTACTGAGTGATTCGTCGGTGTGTGTACAACACACACGTAGTTTATTCATTGCGGCGCAATCTTCTCACTTGACATAAAAGAGTTGAAAAATAAACACAAAAATATTGAAAAAAGAAAATCTGACAAAAAAATTGTTGAAAAAAAAATTCTGACAAAAAAATATTGACAAAAAATTTTCTGTCAAAAAAAATGTTGAAAAAAAAAATTCTGACAAAAAAGTTTCGAAAAATAATTTTCTAACACAAAAAGTGTTAAAGATAATGAAAGCTTCAACTACTAAAGACTGATGAGAATGACATTTGGTAACATATTCTTGTTTCCGGGCACAAATATCTTGGTCCAGGCAATGAATTGAATAATGGGCTCCGGTTGATAGTGACGACTTAATTGCGAAAGAACACGATTTAGCTTACAAAACTGCCTGTACTAGTGATGACGTACACAATGCCGACAAAAAGGCCATCTTAGCGTTTCTCATTGATTGGCTAAGAAACAAAAATTGGCATTCAGCCGTCGGAGTGATAGGCCTGGGGTTGAAACATTTAACTGAACTCGTCTGTGCTAAAATATTTTACCTAAACTAGTGAAATCTCAGAGTAACACTAAATAGGGTTGCAAAAACCAAGTATCGCGGAGATTTGTCTATAAATGAAATGTTTACAGCTAGATATGATTCAGTCAATGATAACGTAGGATTGGTCTTGCATGGGCAGCGTTCGGAAAACTCAGGACTAATTTTCAAAAGCAAAATGAATAATAGTCCTGAAACGCAAAGTTTTCGACACTTGTGTCCTTCCAGTGCTCACTTATGGAGCGGAAACGTTAACTTTAACAAAAGCATCCGAAGATAAATTGAGAGTGACACAAAGAGCCATGGAACGGAGTATGCTCGGAATAAACACTCAGAGACAGAATGACGAATCAATGGATTCGACAACAAAACCAGGGGTCGTTTGATGTCATGGAAAGAATAGCATCTCTGAAATGGAGCTGGGCGGGACATATTGCAAGAAGGACAGACGAACGTTGACCAAAAAGATCATGAACTGGCGACCATATAAAAGACAGCTATAGGTAGACCACCAGAGAGATGGACAAATGGAATTAAGAATATTGCAGGTACAAACTGGCAGCAAATGGCAATGATCGTACGAAATGGAAAGAAAGTTGGAGAGGCCTACATCCAGCAGTGGATAGAAACAGGCTGAAAAAGAAGAAAGAAGAATGATAAGGTATGGTACAGTTGACAGAGTAGCGAGAACGGGATATTAATATAAATAAAAATCTTTACAAAATTGTAAAGATTATAAGGACTTTGGGTTTTGTACCTGGCACAACGCTCCACGAAGAAAAATGAAGTGTCCAATATGCGGTGAAGAGTTTATAAGTCATTTCTACTTATATTCTCACCACTACGAGAAACACGTAAACGTAAACTAAACCTGAAGTACCAATATTTTGTACGGTACTCCTGAAAACGTATGGATCGATCCTAGACCTCGAGCATCCCGCAATGTTAGACGTCTGGGCAGAACCACCTTTGATTGTATATCCAGCGAATAACACTTTTGAAAGTAAATGAAACAAACAGTTTCGAAACAGACTTGACAACTGGAAACGGGATGTTACGCGATAGGACTCTTAGAGACCTCCAAAGTTATACATATAAAGAGCTTCAAGCAATTCTTCGGTTTTCATAAGCATCGTTGTAATAAATAAGAAGTTCCAGAATAATACTACCTCAGTTTTACCTCCAAACGGTGACGAGTAAAGATAAAGAATGGCTGTAACCTGTCCGCATTGCTCGAGCGCTCTTGCCACCACTTACAACTTAAAAAGGCATATTTCTAGAAAACATTCAGAATATATCCAAAACGACAGTGACGAAGAAGTTGAAGAATGCGATAGTGATCAAGAAAGCGACAATGTTGGTACTGAAAGTGATCAAGATGATGAGGATGCAGAAGAAGAAGACAAAGGAGACAATAACTCAGGAGGACAGAATCTACCGAAAGTCAAGCTACCGACTCAGCCGATGAAGATGGTACATACACATACGACGAAGTTGTAGCAGTACTAAGATTTTATCTGGAACAACACCAACAACTACAACAATGATTTTTTTTAAAATAATTTACTTGTCAGTGATTATGTAACAGTTAAGCTCTTTAATTAATTTCTTTGTTTTCATTTTAATAAAGTACAATTTTACCAGTAAATCAATATCCGATTTTTTATTGACACAGTTTTACCAATAAAATTTTGTGAATCAAATTTTTTCACTACTTAAAACTTAATCTTTTTCCTTAAGTTTTTTTTCTTAATTGCTTGATCCGCTTTTTTTTTGTGCCAAAAAAGTTTCTGACAACACAGTTTTGTATATAATAATTGAAATTCTTATTAATGAAAATGTCATTAAGATGTAAATCTAAAGAAACTTATCGATAAATGATTTCATTGAACCACCGTTTGACATATGTAGGACAAAACACGCAGCATACATACCACAAACTTTTGATTCAAGTTGATGGAGCTGTTGCTCGTTTGATTCAAAAGTTGAACAATTTCTGATAAAAAAATCTGTCATGTCATAGATGTATGGGGGAAATCCAAAGCTGTCGCAAAATGAACCTTTACGATTTTTATCCACATAAAGTCCTACCCAGTGAGTACCGGCGAATACGATGACGAAAGGTTGATTATGAAGCCGTACTCATCCTTTTCCGACAGTATAACATTCTCCAATTTGTCCATTGTGCAGACTTTAAATTTCCGATTTTTTGCTGAATTATTGATTTCCAAGAAATGCTGGCAGCACAATGGTATTCATTGTATCTTTGACCAATTTCAACAAAGCGATTACAGTGGTTGACTCAGCTGTAGTACGGTCAAAGTGTAGGTCTAGAAAGATGTTCCTTCATCAGTACCCGCCCTTTTTACCGTTCTTCATAAGGTTTTACAACAGAAAATTTCTTCTTACCTTCCAAATTGTCACCTTGTTTTCACCACTGATATTTTTAGTTTCGTAAAAATGCAAACAACCTGACTCTACGAACCCCAGAACAAAACTGTACTGATCTCACTACACAGGGTCATTTCATATTCAAATATGTCTATTTGAAAGACAGTTTCTCACAGTTGGAGAAAAAAGAACCATTATTTACTTGGAACTATGGACGATATCGGCGATGTGTACGAGTCACGATGTAGAAAAAAATACGAAAGAAACTGATCCTACAAAAAAATTTTGGCAACTAAATGTCACTCCGTAAACCTTGTCAACCTATTTTTATTGACCCTCCACTTCCACTTGTCACAAAAAACGTAACAAGACAACAGCAATTCTACAATCAATCAAGAAGGCAAGGACAGCATGCCACAACAGAAATAGACTGTGCTGGTCCTTCTACATAGAGTCCGTTTTATGTCAAAATATTGTCGAAACTGTGAGAAAGAACCATCGTTCCCATGGATGTATTCATAAACTCAATTTTTCCTTCACAGAACACAGAAATAGGCTGTGCTGTTCATACTGGACCGTCTCCTTTTTATACAGAAAATATCACAAAAAATCTAAGAAAGAACAAACATTCACAGGCATTTTTTTCCTTCATCTGAGAATATGTACCGAATTAAAAAAACTGACATTCTTTCAAGAATATTCAATACAAAAGACATTGAAGAAACACAGCTTATGAAAAAACAGGATATTCACTGATCGTCTGTATAGTATGGCAGTTATATAGTCTTTGCAATCAGAAAATTTGTCCATACCTTCCAAATTGTCAGAATCGTACGCCTCGTTCTCACCACTGATTTTTTTTAGTTTGGTGAAAATGCAAACAGCCCTGACTCTACGAGCCCCCAGAACAAAACTGTACCGATCTCCCTACACAGAGTCGTTTTATATTCAAATATTTTTATTTTAAAGACAGTTTCTCACAGTTTCAGAAAAAGAACCATGGTTCTATGGACGATATCGGCGCTGTATACGAGTCACAATCTTCTTCTTCTTCTTCTTCTTTTTCAGCCTGTTTCTATCCACTGCTGGATGTAGGCCTCTCCAACTTCTTTCCATTTCGTACGATCCATTGCCATTTGCTGCCAGTTTGTACCTGCAATATTCTTAATTCCGTTTGTCCATCTCTCTGGTGGTCTACCCTATAGCTCGTCTTTTATATGGTCGCCAGTTCATGATCTTTTTGGTCCAACGTTCGTCTGTCCTTCTTGCAATATGTCCCGCCCAGCTCCATTTCAGAGATGCTATTCTTTCCATGACATCAACGACCCTGGTTTGTTGTCGAATCCATTGATTCGTCATTCTGTCTCTGAGTGTTTATTCCAAGCATACTCCGTTCCATGGCTCTTTGTGTCACTCTCAATTTATCTTCGGATGCTTTTGTTAAAGTTAACGTTTCCGCTCCATAAGTGAGCACTGGAAGGACACAAGTGTCGAAAACTTTGCGTTTCAGACTATTATTCATTTTGCTTTTGAAAATTAAGTCTGAGTTTTCCGAACGCTGCCCATGCAAGACCAATCCTACGTCTTATTTTCTGCAGTTTGGTTGTCCAGACCTAACTTCAGTTTATGTCCTAGATATACATAGCTGTCGATCGGTTCAATGACAGTGTCACAATTTTGATTTCTCTATCGTCCCCGATGTTGGTCATGACTTTTGTTTTCGATAAGTTCATCTTGAGGCCAACTTTGCTCGCCTCTTCACTTAACTGTGTAGCATAAGCTGAGCCTGACCTAGATTCGCTGCTATCGGTACAATGTCATCAGCGAAGCGGAGATTGCTCAGGTACCTCTCCATTTATCTTTAATTCCCATTTTACTCCAGTTTAACTTCCTAAAAATACTCTGCAGAATCGCCGTGAATATATTTCGGTGAAATGGTGTCACCCTGCCTTACACCTCGGCCAATTCTGAATTTCTCCGTGCTCTTATGAAGTTTTATACATGAAGTAGCATTTTTGTACACATATCGGAATTGTGTTGGAGTACCTTGAGTCTACTCTACATTCGTCTAATGCGTCCAATATCGACCATGTTTCCACTGAATCGAAAGCTTTTTCGAAGTCTATGAATAGCAAGACTATGTCGATGTTGTATTCACAGACACTTCTCATAAGCGTTCTCATCACCTGCAAATGGTCGTTTGTGCTGAAACCCAGATCTGAAAGCAGCTTGTTCAACAGGTTGGTAGAAGTCGAACTTGTTAGTGTTCCTCTTCGTAATGATTTTCATAAACAACTTGTAGAGTGTTGACAATAGGCTTATGGTCGGTAATTTTCCAGCTTTGTTATGTCTCCTTTTTTATGCAGCAATGTAATTACCGCATTTTCCCAGGCTTCTGGTACTTCTTCCCATTGGAGACATTGATTAAACAAAGCCGTGATTGCCTTTAATAAGGAGTCTCCACCTAGTTTAATGGCTTCCACTGGAACACCATCTTCTCCGGGAGACTTTTTGTTTTTCATCTCGGCTACTGCAGCTTGACTTCATCAACAGTTATGTCGGGCATATCCTCCGATCCCACGTTTCTTATTATTGGTCTATCTTCGGTTTCTTCCGTTGGGCTCTGTCTTGCTGAAGAAAACAAATTCTCATAAAATTCTGTTGCAATGTTTAATATCGCATTTCGATCCGTTTGGATCGTTCCTGTTTTGTCTCGTAATTTGAAGATTTCTTTTTTGGCGTTTGTACATTTTTCTTCGTAGGACTTTCATATTGCAGTTAGCTTCAATTATGTTTTGAGCCAATTGGACATTATATTTTCTTTCATCTGATCTCCTTGCTTTGTTGATACTTTTAGACAGGTTCCGGTATTCCACCGAATCTCGTCCTCCGTTTTTTACCAACTCTGCTCTGCTTGCGATCAGGTCTAATGTTTCTCTGCTGAGTTTTGATTCTTTCCCTTGGACGGATTTGCATTTGGATTTCATGAAACACCAATTAATTGTATCGACGATTTTGGTATTCAATTCGTCCAATGTTTCACATTGATTGTTGACGTTAATCTAATTCGGCAGTCATTTTCGTAGCAAATTCTTCATTTTGTGTGTAAAGCCGTTGTACGTCAATCCTTTCACTTTTCTGAACTAGTTGTGATCTTTGAAATCTGTATTTAACGTGACTCTTGCACGAACCATTCGGTGATCACTACCGGTTGAAAAATTGTTTAGGACCGTAACGTTCTTAACGGTTGACTTACAGCCAGTTATGATGTAATCGATCTCATTTTTCGAGTCACAATGATGTAGGAAAATACAATAGAAACTGATCCTACAAAATTTTTCCAACTAAATGTCACTTCTCCGCAAGCTTTGTCAGCTAATTTTTATTGGCTTTCCACTTGTCACAAAAAACATAACAATACAACAACATTTATGAAATCAAACGAAAAGGCAAGTACAAATTGCCGCAACAGAAAAGACATAGAGGCCTTATTAAGACAAAATATTATTAAAACTGTGAGAAGGGACCATCGTTCCCATGAAACTATTCATAAACCAAATTTTCCTTCACAGAACACATCTAGAAATAGGCCAAAGCCCCTAGCAGGGTAATAGAAAAAAAATAAAGTAGTACTTTAATCGCAGTATGTGAATATTTCCATACCTTTTTTTCATAATGTCATTGCAAAATTACCATTAAGGCTGCTAATGATATTATTGGTATCAAAAAACTACTCTATTTGACGTGTAAAATCCTCTATTACCCTGCTAGGTGCTTTGAATAGGGTCTTCATACCACACCGAGTCTTTTTTATACAGAAAATATCACAAAGACTATGAGAAAGAACAAACACATGAACCTATTCTACAGGCAATTTTTCCTTCTAAGACACATCTGAGAATATGCACCGACTTTTAAAGAAAAAACCGACATTCTCTCATGAGGCATATTCAATACTCCTTGTCCGGTATATATATATATAGGCCAGTAGTAGGTGCACAATCGTAAAGGTTACTCAACCGCGCACCACTCGAATCTACAGCTGCATTCGTATTTTCAACATTACCAGATTGGCCAGTACACGCGGAAGTACCCCCTACAGTACAACTTTCACCATCAATACACTGCACAGCACCATTTTCGCCCACAGGATAAGTTTATTCATGACACGACCCATTTCTTCATAATAGGCCCTCATGTCAGATTCTGATATAGACGAACATTCAGTCAAGTCAACCTCCAAGAATCAGTACTCATTGAACCAGTCTTCTCTCTCAGTGGGCGCATCGACCTCTTCACAAATAGGATGATCGTACCGTGCATCCATTTTTTACACAGTCAGATGTTTCAACACAAATTAGTTTAAATAGTTTTCTGATGCGATTTTTTCTTTTCTTGTTAGAATCGTTTTGTGAGATTTTTTCCACCAAAATTTTTCTTGGATGGATTTTTGTTTTGCTCACCCTAATTAGTCTTCTAATTAATTTTTCTAACCCGATTTTTTCTCTCAACGAATTAGATTTTATATTTTCGTAAACCTTTTTCAGCTACCAGAAACTCTCAGCGCCAGGTGTCACTCAAATATAGACAAAAACAATTTGATGACAGCAAGACAACACCAACTACTTTTTTATCTTCGCAAAATATTCAAAAAAATAATAACAACAAAAAACCAAAACACAAGTACAACCTATCGCAGCTCTCTCCAGAAATAGACTGTGCTGTTCCTTCTGCACCGAGTCCTTTTTATACAGAAAATATCACAAAAAATGTGAGAAAGAAGCAATGTTCACACGAAACTATTCCACAGGCAATTTTTCCTTCTAGGAACACATCTGAGAATATACACCGACTTTAAAAGAAAAAAACCGATATTCTCTCAGACTATTCAATACAAAGGACATAGAAGAAACACCGCTTATGCATGAAGAATATGTACGTACTGTACGGTGAATAGTCTTTGCAAAGGATATACACCGCCTAAAGTAAAAGGTATTTTGACTATGCCGCCTAGAATAAATGAAAATAACACAAAAGTATATGTACCGCGTATATGACGCGGTATCCCGTATATAAAGGAAATCGACCGCGTATATAAAGCGGTGATATAAAGGAATTTTACCACTTATATAAAGCGGTAATATAAAGTAATTAAGGGGACAATAAAAAGCGGCAACCCTATAATATAAAGCGGTGATATAAAGGAAATTTACCGCTTATATAAAGTAATAAATTAATTAATGAGCAATAAAAGGCGGAGGATATGCCCGACATAACTGTTGAGGAAGTCAAAGCTGCAGTAGCCGAGATGAAAAACAAAAAGTCTCCCGGAGAAGATGGTGTTCCAGTGGAAGCCATTAAACTAGGTGGAGACTCATTATTAAAGGCAATCACGGCTTTGTTTAATCAATGTCTCCAATGGGAAGAAGTACCAGAAGCCTGGGAAAATGCGGTAATTACATTGCTGCATAAAAAAGGAGACATAACAAAGCTGGAAAATTACCGACCCATAAGCCTATTGTCAACACTCTACAAGTTGTTTATGAAAATCATTACGAAGAGGAACACTAACAAGTTCGACTTCTACCAACCTGTTGAACAAGCTGCTTTCAGATCTGGTTTCAGCACAAACGACATTTGCAGGTGATGAGAACGCTTATTGAGAAGTGTCGTGAATACAACATCGACATAGTCTTGCTATTCATAGACTTCGAAAA